>NC_142803.1:71968527-72120179 GCF_049724085.1 Artemia sp. Qi Xiang Cuo
TCATTAACTTTGAAATCCGGAATAGAACGGGACAGCCTGTTATTAATGCTGTTCTGAGGAAGAAGAGGTGGTCATATTTGGGCCATGTACTCCCCATGAAAGAAGGTCACCTTCCTCGGACAGCGTACGACTGGGAACCTAGCGGCAGAAGAAGACGAGGCCGTCCAAAGAACACTTTGCGGCGAACTTTTGATCGAGATCTGAGGACGGCTGAGACCTCGTTAATACCTGAATGGGAAGATGTCACCGCTGCATCATTGCTTCGGGACGAGTGGAGAGGTTTCGTTGACGCCCTATGTGCCACTAATGGCTCAGGAGGAACTAAGTTCTAAGTTAAGTAAGAGTCAGTACCAGAGAATCGGACACGTATCAAACGTATTACCTCAACAGCATTTGGAGGTTTTTATGATTTCTTACGTTCCCCAAATAATTTGTCCTCTCCAAGATTAGGGAGTAACTTATCTGAGGGAGCAAGTCATTCGATCCACAGTGTGTACGTAGGCCTGTGCATTCAAAAGTGAATTTAAAAAAAGGCTTTCTTTCGCTTTATCTTAAAACATCCATCTCAATTCGGTAAAAAAAAAATATCTTTTCTATACGAACATAAATTTTCCAAAGTTCATCGATTTTTAGGGAGTTCTTTAGATAGGTCGTTTTAAAATAGATATTAAATCAGGTTATAAGTTATAACCAAGCTAATATCATACTCAGTGTTAAAGTGTTACGCTTGTCTTAAGTAGTGGTATGCTTGTCTGACATAGTGTTACGCTTGTCTTACGTAGTGTTATGCTAGTCTTGCGTTGTGTTACGCTTGCCTTACACATTATTACTTAGTGTTAAGCTTGTCTCGCTGTCAATCCATCTTAAAAAAAGAATTACAATTCCTTGAGCTAATTTGCAGAAGTTCATAGTTAAAATGATTTGGAATAATATAAACAAAAGTGTCCAAACCGCGATTCAAATATTGGAAGCTGCCGTAATGACAGTGGCCAAGTATGGTTCAGGATCGCGGGCCCTTTGAAAGGCTAAGGAAGATTTGTTTAATGTTTTCCGGAGTAATTCTGTTTTAGGTAATAGTTTTACTAGTTTTACGACTAAAAATTAGTAAAACTAGTTTTACTAATTTTAGATAGTTTTCGGTACTAGTTTGACAAAATGTGAGCTGTGCGATAAATGCAAACCAATCCCATTTTCTAGGGCTATAACAAACAAAATACTAAGATGTCTAGAATAGGTTTCATTTATGATGTAAGTAGGTAAATATGATTACACTAGATCCTCAAGGTTCAAACCAGCGCTGTTGATCTCCGTTTCGCGGACCTACAGTCAGGAAGTGCAATGGTTGGTTGGAGGCCAGCTATCTCATGCTTTCACACACCCTTCCTGCTTACTTTCCCCAGATTTATAAAAGTAACCATTTAGAGCTGGGTCGACTCTAGCTGAGCATACAGTCACGCCAATGACCCCCGTCCCAAACCAAATAACCGGTCACGCCAGGAATCGAACCCGTGCCCCTTGGACAAAGAATTCCCAACCCAGCGCACCAACAACTTAGCCAGGATGGTTGACGGCTGAACTTTCACATATGATGGACAACAGAACGTCGAGATTTGTGCTTTTTGGCCATCCATCTGGGTCCAATAGTCTTCAGTATGCTCTTGACCGAGTAAGACCTCGTTCGTGGGTGTCGTGGCTATATCAGATGCCAGTGGCGATTTGTGAATTTTTGCTACTGCAAGTGAATCAGTTTTGACTGGTTGTGCCTAACGGTAAAGTCATTGCTGTTTTGCCGATGTTCCTGTAATTTGGATAGCTGTTTCTGTAGCTGTGAGGGGTGTTAGCCGTGCCCTATTAACGGTGGCTGAGCGAATTGCACGTTCGGATTGGCGTGGATAAAAAATTCAATCCTTTCTGAGGTAAGCCAAGCCCAATTTTGGTTTTCTTTTTTCTTTTTGCGTGGTAGAAATGGGACGAAAAAGGAGGCGTGATAATCCCACAAATGACATGCCAAGTTTCCTAAACTTGTCGGCTAGTTCAACTTCGTCTCAAAATGTGACATTATCGAGTCTTGGTGAAAAAATTAACACGTTAATAAGTCTTGTCAAGGGCAATGGTGATAAACTGGACTCACTTGAAAATAAAATTAAGTCGCTTGGTGATCGTGTTACGCAACTAGAGGTTTCAAATTCAGACTTTCAGAAAAGAAACGTGGAAAGCGACCAGCGTATATCATCGATCGAAAATCAGAAGGATTTGCTTAATGAACAGTACAAAATAATGACAGATGAAATTAGTAACCAAAGGTCCGCTATTAACCAGACAGTATGCCGGCTTGCAAAGATGGAGTTTGAAAAACTTCAGAGCAACATTATTGTGTGGAATGTACCAACTGATAATCAACAAAATGCTACGGAAATTTGCACGAGTATCATTACAGAAGGACTTGAGCTATCCCCGGTACCACGCCTCAAAGTGCTTCAGGTTAATAAACTAAAAAAGTTTATTAAAGTTGAGGTTGCTGATAAAGATGAGAAAATGAGAATTCTGAAGTGCGCTAAAAAGCTAAGGGGCAAGACAATTGCTGGGTTTCACGATATTTACATTAGTGATGACGCTCCTCCTGAAATCAGAAAGATGAGAAATGACCTCCTGCGTAAGAAAATTAAACTCCGTGAAATCGGTATTGAAGCCTGGGTATCGAAAAGCTTTCCACCAATGCTGAATTTTAACCGACTTAATGGTTCACTGGCGAAATACTCACATGAAGATTCTATTCCTGAATTAGATCAGTTTGCCCGCAGTAAATTGCGCAATAATGATAGTTCAGAGCGTATGCGAGGAGAAAGAAGTGGCGGACGGTTTGACGCACCTGGTGAAGTGATGGCTGATTAGTGATAACTATTGATTGTTATTGCTCTTAATTGAATTTATTTTCTCTTTTTTTTTAGTCTATTTTCTTCTCATTTTATTTTTTCCGTATTTTTTTTCTTTATTTGCATTATTAATTATATTATTATTTATGATTTTTTTTTTCTTTCTACAGTTAAATATTATTTTCGTTATTGTCCTAATAACGAAAGTGAATTGCGCAGTAAATTGTTGCAATAAAGATAGTCCAGAGCGTATGCGAGGAGAAAGAAGTGGCGGACGGTTTGACGCACCTGGTGATGTGATGGCTGATTAGTGATAGCTATTGACTGTTATTGCTCTTAATTGAATTTATTTTCTCTTCTTTTAGTCTATTTTATTTTCTTTTTACTTTATTTTTTCCGTATTTTTTTTTTCTTTATTTGCATTATTAATTTATATTATTATTTATGATTTTTTTTCCAGTTAAATATTATTTTCGTTATTTTCCTATAAAGATTTTTTTTTTCTTTTGTATTTTTGTTGGTTTTTTTTTTTTTTTTTTTTTTAAATTTTACTTTTTTTTTTTTTTTTTTTTGGTGTGTTATGAAATGTGTGTTAATAAATTTGATGATTTTAAATAGCTAAGATACCCACTAGTATTAGGGAATGTAATGGGCGAAACTGCGAATGCAGAAACCCAATACGTGTTTTTGTTTTTGTTTCTTTGTTGTATGTGTTTTGGTGAAAATTACCAATGCCCGTTAACTGTGACCGGAATTTGGTTCGATAATATAGTTCTATTTTGGAAAAGAATATTGACATTATTTATGAATGACCAGATGGTTGGGAGTAAATTGGAATTTGTTTTTTTTTTATGTGTTGTTTTTTGTAACCGAATGCCGTGGACATTTTATATGCTTTATTGGTTCCCTCTTTCGCACGCAAGGTTTCTTGTAAGAATTGGTTAGAATGAATGAATCACCTCCAGGTACACCTGATTTTAAGGAGTTGGAAAGTAAAAAAGTAAGTTTTGAAAGATATAATGAAATTTTGAGTGAGAACGTTGATCCTGGTGGATGCTGTCGGCTGGCATGTGAGGATTCAAGGTATGTGTTTTTGAGTGATGTCCCTTCGGAGAGCCGGGGGATGAGAAGCAGATCAGTATTTTCCATATAAATTGCCAAGGGTTGAATTCCAGCTTTGATTTTATTAATGATATATCTAGTCTCTCTGTATTTCAGGTAATAGGCCTTACGGAAACCTGGCTTAACAAGCATAATTCTGAATTGCTGCGGATTCCTGGATACTCTTTATTCACCAAAAATCGGGAGCTTCGTCAACATGGGGGATTGGCAGCGTATGTTCGCTCGGATATTAAGGTAACGGTAAAAAGTGATATGTCGGTTTATAAAGAAATGGTATTTGAGTCGTTTGTGTTACAGTTGAATAGTTATAAAATCCAATTTTTTTTTAGTTTTTCTTACCGCCAAACTTAGAGTTAGGTTGTTGATTGTTTTAACAACGTTATCCGCATCGAGAGAAGATTACATTGTAGACCACTTGTTTTTTTATTTACGATTTAAAATTGTAGATAAATGATACTTGTCAAAATACTAATCTTCTATTAGATATGATGATTTCTTATGACCTGATTCCGTCAATTAATGTAAGTACTCGAGTAACTGCGTCAACTGCGAAGTGCCTTGATAACATTTTTACAAATGTACCGTTTTCTAATCCGTGTGTCCTGGTTAGTGATACCTCGGACCACTTTGGTGTTTTTGGCTCATATTCAACATCGACGCAGACTTCTCCTTCGGTAAATGGCAGGTTTAATAAGATTACACAAGTACTGGATCCTAGTGCCCTCTGTGATTGTAAAAACAAAATAATGGATGTTAATTGGGATGAAGAGCTAGCTCTACCTGATCATGCTGATGCGAAGTTTGTGAAATTCTATAATAAACTGCATAATCTGCTGATTAGTTGCACTAAAGAGGTACGGAAAAGAGCTCGCAGAGAAATGCCTAAGAAGCCGTGGGTGACAAAAGGATTGCTCAGATCAATAAATCGAAGGGATTCGCTGTTTAAAAAGAAAATGTTACAACCTAGTGATGTTAATGAAAGGATATACAAAAACTACAGAAATGCATTAAATAGACTTTTGCGAAAAGCAAAGGAAGCTCATTATAAGAAAAAGTTTGGTGATGCAGCTGGAAACCCCAATAAAACATGGCGGATAATTAAACAGCTCATAAATCCTCCCCACACAGTCGCCCCGGATCAGATTATTGGTCGAGTAGGTGCAGAATTAAGTGACCCGTCTGATATAGCCCAAGAATTTGTTGACCACTTCGCTACAGTTGGACATAATGTGGCTGAGGGAGTACGAATAGTGGATGGCGACCGCCCTTTCCAACATTACCTTGGAAATAGCGAAACAGAATTTTCAGTTTACCTGAAACCGGTGACCGAGAGTGAAGTAAAAGAAATAATTTTCGACATGAAAAATAGTGCAGCTGGTAGTGACATTTTGTCTCTACGGATAATTAAATATCTGTGGCCAGCTATATCGCATGTATTAGTTAACCTAATAAATCTTTGTTTTAAACAGGGAGTATTTCCATCTTGTTTCAAGTTGGCACGAATTACACCGGTTCATAAGGGGGTGATCACAGTGAGGTAAGTAACTATCGCCCGATTTCCGTTTTACCGGTCATGTCAAGACTTGTGGAAAAGTGCTTTTCCCGGAGGTTGTACCATTATTTAGAGTGCCATTCAATACTAACATCCACCCAGTTTGGATTCAGAAATGGACGCACGACCGAACAAGCTGTGGCTTATCTCTGTGGTGTTGTGAACACTGCCCTGGACCTTGGTTTTAAAGTGTCTACCATCTTTTTGGACATTATAAAAGCTTTCGACACTGTAGACCATGGTATATTGCTTGAAAAATGTGAATTTTATGGGATTAGAGGGCCTGCTCTTGATTTCCTACGTAGTTTTTTGTCTAATAGGCAGCAGTATGTGCGAATAAATGGATCTACTTCTTCCGTTGTAGATATGAAATGTGGTGTGCCACAAGGGTCCGTTCTTGGCCCCTTGCTATTTTTGATATTTGTAAATGATCTTGTACTGTCCCTGAAGGATGCGAAAACTAAAATGAGCGACATGTTTCACAGTGACAGTGACGTTACAGTACCTCTATTTGCCGATGATACTTCATTGATTTGCATTGCAAAAACAGAACGCCTTTTAGTTGAATTAATGACACAGTGTTTAGATCAAGTGTCTAGCTGGCTAAGAGTTAATAAAATAAAAGTAAACCCATCAAAGAGCAGTTTTGTAATATTTTCGCGTACATCTAATTACTACCCATGGATCCAAGAAGTGAGTTACCTGGAAGGTAAAGTTAAGCGTGATCAGTGTGTTAGATATTTGGGTATTATGCTAGATGAAACACTATCTTTTAGGAAACATGTTGAAAAGGTGTCAGGAATCCTGTGCCGTAATCTGGGAATACTGCGTAAATTGAAACATGTATTACCCCCTTCTGTTCTTCGCACTTTGTATTTTTCTATTATACATCCACATATATTGTATTGCTCATCTATTTGGCTGAGTACGTTTCCATCAATTACTAATCGAGTTCGAGTGATCCAAAATAACGGAATCCGTGTGTTGACTGGTAAATCAAATCTTGTATCCGTTAGAGCTACCTATATTGATGTAAAAGTATTACCTGCTGCAGGCCTTAGAGATTTTTATAGCCTTCAATTTATGTTCAAATATAATAATGAATTATTACCGTCTTGCTTTTCAGGAATGCTAAAAGCTAGATCTTCGATTCATGATCATGAAACTCGCCAAAGGGAAAATTTACATGCCCCGCTCGTGGTGTCTGCCAGGTCGACATTCTCGCCTATTTATAGGGGATTAAAGTTTTGGAATGGGGTTAATAAAGATTTAAGAGAAATAGGGGATCTGAAGGAATTTAAAAATAAAATAAAAGGAATGTTATATGAGAAATATGATTTTTAATTTTTTTTTTTTTTTTTTTTTTAATATTTTGTTGTGTTTTATGTACCTGGAGGACAAGTATGGTGATTTTGTGATTGGTGGTAGGAACTGCGTGCGAAGGGGAATGATTTTTTCTTTTATTTTATTTTTTTTAGGCCTAGGTTGTATATTTCTGTTGTGAATATGAAATTTTGATATATGCCTACCCTTAGGACAACCTGACCCCAGGTTCTTGGGTCGGTAGTGAGTAATGTATTGTCCTTGTGTGTGTTAATAAATTACTATTACTATTAAAAAAAAAAAAAAATAAAGGAGCAGGTTGTCTCCGAATGGAGTGGAAACATGCCACAAGGAGAGATTTAAAGGAAACTTGATCTTCAAGGGAGGGGTTAAAGAGTTAGGCTTTGAACAGACTGGGGTGGAGGAAATGCTTGCCCAGCTGTGCTGATCTCAGGTGGCTTGGTGCTCCAGTGAGTTGTTACTAGTTGTGGTAGTAATAATGAGCAGAGTTTCTTAGTTCATTTGGTAAGTTTTCTTTTGCTTCCTCAAACTAAGGTCATGTTCTTAGCAAACTAGCTCAATAGAAAAGTGAACGCACTTCAGACCTTTAAAGGAGGAGGGATGGGCAATGAGTGCCTCGTGAGAAGCGGTTAAAGTGTATATTTAGGCAAAACCCTGAGGTTTTATAGACTTCACTGGCTTCCAATGGAAAAGTTCAGCTCTAAAAAACATTTTGCTCCTAACGTTATTTCTTCTTTGCTCAGATATGCCCTTACAGATAATAGTCTTTAGTAAGCAGTCTTCAGAGTTGTGCCGTTAAAGATCTCACGCTTCTTTTCAAGGCTGTAATTGGAGCATAGGCCGGTGTATATAGACCCAACCGCTTCTTTGACTAATTTTAACCGTTACTAATGATGTCTTGTATAAGCTAATTATAATGGTGTAAGTATAATAGTGATAAGGTAACTGATAAGAATTGTTTTAGTGGTAAGGTAAGGTATATATTACAAAACTTGGTAGTAAGGTACTGAGGTACTGATAAGACTTATGGAATTTTTTTCACTGAACACCACTAGGTACAGTACTTATAATACTCCAGTGAAAAGTTTGGACTAGCAGTTACTAGTTTGTCCTTTTATCATTTATCTCTCTTTTTGTTTTGATTTTTGTAATAGGTCATTAAATTTTTTTTTGACTTGGGGAAATTCTTTTAAGTAAATGATAAATAGATATAATATTGGCGTAAGGCAAAAATGTACAAATATACCTGTAATCTGCAAACATTGTGACCTCATCAATATCTTTGAAATGGCCAAGTCCTTTTCCATGAAATAGGCCCCAAATATCAGCAGATAGTATTTGAACTCTCTTCCATATGCAAACTAGTAAAACACAAATAAAAAGTGTGAAACAGATAAAAAATGTGTCACAGGGGAGTGGTTATGCTACTACTGTAGTGACTAAAAACTCATGGCAACACTAACTGTAAGTCAAATGAATCCTAAACAGCAGCACATGTTCTTCTTTAGCCCCATCTACCCCCATCATGTTAAAAGATGTGCTCTTTACTCCCTCTCATGAAGACACCTATTTTTATTTCAATCCTTTTCGTGTCGTGTTCCATCTAGATTTGAAAACTTCCTACTTCTCCTTTGGCATCACATAAAGACAGTTTTTTGGCAAAAAGACAGTTTTTTGTGAGCCTACGATCCTTCATCCCTAAATTATTATTATTATTATTTTATTACCCATTATTAAAAATAAAAAATGTTGTAAATGGAGTACAAGAAACGAAAAAAAAAGTAGCATCAAATAACAACAAAATATCCGAAGAAAACTCAACTACAGAAAAACAAGATTAAGATCATTCCTACGACAAACAAAAAAAAGACAAATTTAAGTTATTGCGACACATAATGAAGAGAGGCTTGGTTCAAACGCCTTTGCAAATCGAGCACGGCGATTCAGTACAGTTATAAACGGGTCGGCTATACCATACTTCAGAGATATTAATGTATAGCTAGCCTTTCTTTCATCACAAGTGAGATTATAATACTTGTTTGTTTATTGCTACACTAGACATCTACACAACTATTTTTCAATCTTGAATATGACAGTTTATTGAAATTTTTATATTTTATAATTATATATTATATATTTATATATTTTATATATTTCTTTTATTTCTATTATTTTATAGTTTTGTCTTTTTATTCATTTTTTACTATATATTTTTTTTTTTTTTCTTGGACCTAAACCAAACCAACATAAACGGAAATATTGAATTTTTTTTTTTTAAGAAGTGACAAAATGTAATTTTAGGATACAATTAATTGAGTAGATGCGAGCGAGGACACTAATCGGGTGTGGAACTGTCCTCCTAGATTTCATTGGCCCACTCCCACGACTAGGATTGGAAAAAATACCAATTTTTGTATCTTTAATTTTTATAAAACTTTTTTTTTGTTTCATTGTTCTATATAAGGTCATGGATTGTTCGTTATATGACCAAGTAATTGCCTAAACTATCATCAGAAATCCCCCTGGAAAACATCAAAGGCTATGAGCCTGAGAAAATTTACCCGATTTTCAAAAAAGGGATAAAACACCCCCATTTTTGGGAGTAATCTTGATAAAAATTACACCATCAGATTCAGCTCCCATCTATCATCAGAAAATTTGCCTGATTTTCAAAAAAGGGAGAAAACACCCCCATTTTTGGGAGTAGCCATGACAAAAATTGCATCATAAAATTCAGTTCCAATCTATCATCAGAAAATCTGCCTGGTTTTCAAAAAAAGGGGAAGAACACCCCCATTCTTGGGAGTAGCCTTGATAAAAATTAAACCATAAAATTCAGCTCCCATCTACCATCAGAAAATTTACCTGGTTTTAAAAAAAAGGGGGGAACCGCCCCCATTCTTAAGAGTAATCATGATAAAAATTGCACCATCAGATTCAGCTCCCATCTACCAAAATGTGGAATTTTGCATTTTTTTTCGAGAAAGAAGATCACGGATTAATGTTTTTTTATTTGTATTTTCTCTATCATATCTGGCCGAGGATCCTAGAAAATTCGGAAACGGCTTTTTAAAACAAGAAGTTCTAATGTACTTTTCAAATTCGTTGGGAATATGTCACAGAAAAGTGGTGTTATGGCGTTTCCTGCCATTTTGTGGTATCAAATCACATTTTGACCCAAAGAGGGAAAAGTTGCTATCGGTTAAAAATTTTGAGATTGTCAATCGATTTAGAATTATGAAAGAACTATATTTCAGAGGCAGTAATGCCACACGGTAAGACATTAGCTCCAAAGGTTAACTTGCCCACATAAAAGAAACGGTTAATATAGGCACGTACTTTAAAGCTTCATCAAACAGTTCGTGGTAACGAACTGTAAGTAAGGAGCGACCCGGCTCAATGGTAACCGAAACTCTAAAAAACGGGATTTTGATACCAATAGATACATCAAAAGAATCAGATTTTAATTCTGATTTCAAATATATAAGTTTCATCAAGTTTAATCCTACCCATCAAAAGTCACGCGCCTGAGAAAATTTGGCTGATTTTCGAAAAAAGGGGGAAAGACGCCCTAAAAGTTATAGAACCTTAATGAAAATCACACCATCATAGTCAGCGTATCACAGAACTCTGCTGCAGTGGTTTCAAGCTCCTATCTACAAAAATGTGGAATTTTCCATTTTTTGCCAGAAGAAAGATCACGGATGCGTGTTTATTTGTTTGTTTGTTTGTTTGTTTGTTTTTTTTTTTTTTTCCCCAGGGGTGATCTTATCGACCCAGGGGTTCTAGAATATAATGGGTGGGCTCATTGGAACGAAAATTAAAAGTTATATTTCCCGTTTTATCTGACAAAGAAATATGGAGGGCAACTAGGCCCCCTCCCACGCTAATTTTTTTTCCCACAGTCACCCAATCAAAATATTGAGATAGCCATTTTGTTCAGCATGGTCGAAAATATGATAAAAATGTGTTTTAGGATGACTTGATCTTCCAAAGTCCCCAGGGGGAGGGCTGAAAGTTATGAACTTTACTCAATGTTAACATATAGTATTGGTTATTGGGAAGTATACAGACTTTTTCAGAGGAGATTTTTTCTGGTAGGTGGGGAAGGAGAGGGCCGGGGGCTATATGGAAGGATCTGTCCAGGACGGAAGTTGTCATGGGGGAAGGGACATTGCTAGGAAGGGGGCGCCGGATTTCCCAGCATTATTAAAGAAAAAGATCAGGAATTAAATAAAAAAAACAAGTTTTTCAACTGATCAACTGATTGTGATTAAGAGGTTATTTTTAAAGAACTGGAAAAAAAATTCGAACTATAGTTTAAAGAGCAGAGTATTGACTAGGGGGCGAACCCCCTAATATACGTTTTAAAAATTTATGAATATAGAAGTTCGTTACGTAAGTTAATTCTAGGTTACGTATATTTATTACTAATAAAAACGTTCGTAAATAAAATTAAACAAGTTTCGAGAAAGCCATTTAACCAAATATAATATGCAAATTTTGTTTTAATTATTCATGTACGGTGAGCCAAAATCAAAACCTGCATTAATTCAAAAACGTTCAAAAATTAAATAAAAAAAACAAGTTTTTTAAACTGAAAGTAAGGAACGACGTTAAAACTTAAAACGAACAGAAATTATTCCGTATATGAAGGGGCTGTCCCTCCTCAACGCCTCGCTCTTTACGCTGAAGTTTGACTTTCTCACAACTCTATTTTTTTAAACAATAAAAAAACATTAGCGTAAAGAGCGAGGCGTTGAGGAGGGGACAGCCCCCTTCATATACGGAATAATTTCTGTTCGTTTTAAGTTTTAACGTCGTTCCTTACTTTCAGTTTAAAAAACTTGTTTTTTTTATTTAATTTATCCAAAAGGATTTACTTGATGTTTGATAAAGCTTTATAATTAGGAAAAAAATAATTAATATATAATAACTAATTAAAATATAATTAAATTAATATAATAATTAATTATATAATAAATAATAATTAAATTAATATATAATTTTGTAACAGCAATTATGAAGGAGAGTCGGTTGGCCATTGCATAATGGGGAGGAATACCTAGTGTGTCAAAAAGGTTTTTTTACAACCAATTTTTCTAGCTTTCCGTGAGATTTTAGATTAATACAGAAGAGATTCTGTAGCGAGGGGGGGCATAAATTAATCTTTAATATTTTTAATTTCTTTCAAGCTTAGATATAGGTGCTGTTGTGGGGTGGTAACTCCCTTGTTATTACGGGAAAATGTTTTCTGCTAAAATATGAGGCTGAGGGGCATCTTAAACGTAGTTTGGAAATTCTCACGAGTAGGGAGGCAGGTGCAACCAGGAATTTCTGTTGTCGACGTTTAAGTAGAAATGCTCGTTTTTTTGTCTATATTTTATATATTAAACACTTACGTGACAACAGACTGTAAGTAAGGAACGATTCGTGCTTACAGTAACCAGAGCTTTAAGAAAAAATTCATAGCAACAACTATTTTTAAAGAATTGACTTTTTACCATAATTCCAAAAATATGAAATTCGTTAACTTTAAAGTTATCCAACAAATTTACGAGCCTAAGAAAGACAGATAGATAGATAGAGAGAGAGAGAGAGAGAGAGAGAGAGAGAGAGAGAGAGAGAGAGAGAGAGAGAGAGAGAGAGAGAGAGAGAGAGAGAGAGAGAGAGAGAGAGAGAGAGAAAGAGAGAGAGAGAAATTTAATCAAACAGTTCGTGGTAACGAACTGTAAGTAAGGAGCGACCCAGCTCAATGGTAACCGAAAGTCTAGAAAAAGGCTTTTTGATACCAATAGATGTATCAAAAGAATCAGATTTCAATGCTGATTTCAAATATATAACTTTCATCAAGTTTAGTGCTACCCATCAAAAGTTACGCCCCTGAGAAAATTTGGCTGATTTTCGAAAAAAGGGGGAAAGACCCCCTAAAAATTATAGAACCTTAATGAAAATCACACCATCATATTCAGCGTATCAAAGAACTTTACTGTAGAGGTTTCAAGCTCCTATCTACAAAAATGTGGGATTTTGCATTTTTTGCCGGAAGAAAGATCACGGATGCGTGTTTATTTTTTTATTTTTCCCCAGGGGTGATTGTACCGACCCAGGGGTCCTAGAATATCGAGGCAGGACTCATTGGAACGGAAATTAAAAGTTCTAGTGCCCTTTTTAAGTAACCAAAAAGAATGAAAGGCAACTAGGCCCCCTCCCACGCTCATTTTTTCCCAAAGTCACCTGATCAAAAATTTTGAGATAGCCATTTTGTTCAGCATGGTTGAAAATATGAGAACTATGTCCTTTAGGATGACTTAATCCCCCGAAGTCCCCGGGGAGAGGGCTGAAAGTTATGAACTTTACCCAATGTTAACATATAGTATTGCTTATTAGGAAATATACAGACGTTTTCAGGGGGGATTTTTTTCTGGTAGTAGGGGAGTGGGTGGGTCGGGGATTATGTAGGAGGATCTTTCCATGAAGGAAGTTTTCATGGGGGAAGGGACATTGCTATGAAGGGGATGCCGGATTTCCAAGCATTATTTAAAAAAAGATCAGAAATTAAATATAAAAAAAAAACAAGTTTTTCAACTGAAAGTAAGGAGCAACATCAAAACTTAAAACGAACAGAAAATATTACGTGTATGATTGGGTTAACCCCCACGTCAGTACCTCGCTCTTTAAGCCAAATATTTTTTAGTACTTTCATAACAGCTATTTATTCTAAGTAACGGCTTTTGTGATTAAGAGGGTCATTTTTAAAGAATTGGAACAAAATTCGAACTTTAGCTTAAAGAGCGAGGTATTGACTAGGGAGCGAGCCCCCTAATGTACATATTAAAAATGTTTGAATATATAAGTTCGTTACGTAAGTTAATTCGTAACTTACGTATATTTATTACTAATAAAAACGTTCGTAAATAAAATTAAACAAGTTTCGAGAAAGCCATTTAACCAAATAAAAGTAAAATTAATATTCAATTTTTTTTTTAATTATTCATATATGGTGAGCCCAAATCAAAACCTGTATTAATTCTAAAACATTAAAAAATTAAATTAAAAAAAACAAGTTTTTTTAATTGAAAGTAAGGAACGATAATAAAACTTAAAACAAACAGCAATTATTCCGTATATGAAGGGGACTGTCTCCTCCTCAACGCCTCGCTCTTTACGCTTAAGTTTGACTATATCATAACTCTTATTTTTTTTTGAACAATAAAAAACTTTAGCGTAAAGAGCGAGGCGTTGAGGAGGAGACAGCCCCTTTCATATACGGAATAACTTCTGATCGTTTTAAGTTTTAACGTCGTTCCTTACTTTCAGTTAAAAAAACTTGTTTTTTTTATTTGATTTTAATTAAAGACCGATATTCACAAAAAAATCATATCAAACAGACCTACCACGTGAAAATCTATACAGATTTGTATGTGGTAGGACTCAATATTTTACTCACTTACTACATATATATCGAAAAAAATAAAAGACAAAAAATGCAATTTTATAAACAAACAAAAAAATAAACCTTGTGGGAACCGCGAACCAATACTCACAGAAGACAGCCCCTCCTCACCCATCCTTACTCATCAGAAAACTCTTTAGCTTATTTTTAAAAGAGGTGACACTCTCAGCCATCCTAGTGCTTTCCGGAAGACTATTTCCAAACCGAAACACCCACATGCCTAAATACAAAACTAGACCTAGTAGTGTGCAGGGTTGCCAACTTGCACACTTTTCGTGTGAAATGCACTCTTTTTTTCATTGCACTCTTTCACACCACGGACCGGATTTACACTCTTTTTGCCCATTATTTGCTCTTTGCACTCTTTTTTGCACACTTTTATGAAATGATGATAGAAAAAGTATTAACCGAAATAAAAAAACAATCAAATTAAATTATTTAAGTGCAAAAGATAGAACAGCTAGCCGCTATGATCTCTGCTATATATGCCTGGCCCGTCCCCCTGGCGTCTTTCTCGTTTTTTGGTCATTTACCAAGAAGTAGAGCAAAGCATAGATAACCAGTGAAAACGTGGTAAATACAAATCAAGCTTTATAGATGGCACTACTGTTCTTCATGGAAATGGAAAAGGAGTATGAAACATGAAGTAATGCGATGTAGAAGCAAAAACCAAAATAAACCTACTAAGGTCTAATCTCAAACTGATAAAATTCTGCAAAAACTTTAGGCCTGTGAACCATTTTGAAGCGTGAGTGACCCATATCTACTTGTGATAGCCATTTTTTATAAAACCCACACTATTAAAATGATATAAAAGGGTAAATTAGGAAAATATGGGATAGCCTAAAATTGTAGTTTAGACTTTAGACACTTCTTGCTATCTGAGAAAGCAGTTGAGTTAGGTGAATGACTCTTTCAGAAATGAATCCAGGGCCGAAAAATATTCGAGCAAGTTGAAAATGACAATGAAAAATGGGCGAATATTGAGTAGTTCACATTTTTGACCTATGAATAAAGTGAACATACAACTCGATGCCTTTTCTTATGTTCTTTCCAAATAAAATAAACGTTTTTGGTTTAAATTCACTTCTCCCCACCCTAATATACCAATTCAAGGTATATATTTTCACATTGGGATGGGGGTGGGGGTAAAGTCAAAACTTACCTCTATAAACAAAATTGCATCCTGAATCCAAATTTAACATTCCTTTAAGTCAGAAATGAGCTTTACAAGCCCCCCCCCCTAATAATTAAACATTTACCGTAGGGGTTGGGAGTAAAGTGAATTCACGCCAAAACCGATTAGTATATTTGGAAAGAACATAAGAAAAGGCATCGAGTGGTATGTTTACTTTATTCATAGGCTAATAATATGAACTGCTCAATATTTACAAAAAAATGAGCAATATAGTACCCAAAAGATAGGTATACTAAAAAATAATAGGTTTGATAATATTTTTGAAGACTCAAAATTTCAGTTGGGGGAGGGGGCAAACTGTGGCCAGGTATTAAAATCATCCACATCGATTTTGCTTGCTGAATTTTAAGTACGACTGAGTTTAAAACATATTTGTCTTTGCCAAGCTTAGTTTATGGACAAAGCTTGGCAGAAGTACTAAGTGCTTATATTCTCAATATTTTTTTCTGGAGGGGGGGGGCTTTTTTTCTGGAGGGAGGGGCTAGAGGAGGGGGTTACTCTGGAGAATCTTTCCGTGAAGGATGTTTCTTTGGGATAAGGGATTTAGAACCCCCTCAATTAGAATAGATAGCTCTTTTGAAAGCACTAAAAAAAAACTGTAGCGTAAAGAGTGAGGTATTGACTTGGGGGAGAACCCCCTAACATACGTTATAATTTCTGTTCGTTTTAAGTTCTAGTGCTTCTTCTTACTTTCAGTTGAAAAAACATTTTTTTTTTTTTATTTAATTTCTGATCGTTTTTTAAATAATGCTTGGAAATCCGGCACCCCCTTCATAGAAATGTCCCTTATCCCAAAGAAACATCCTTCACGGAAAGATTCTCCAGAGTAACCCCTCCTCTAGCCCCCCCCCTCCAGAAAAAAATCCCCCCACCCCTCCAGAAGAAAATATTGAGAATATAAGCACTTAGTACTTTGGTACTAAGTGCTTATATTCTCAATTTAAAGCAAAGCTGATTGTAGAACAGGCTAATCGCCCCTTTTAACATTCCCGAGAGTTTATACAGTAAGCAAGTGATCTTGTACAAGAGACAAGGAGAACCAAGGTGCCTAGTATTTCTGTCCAAGCCTTTTTCCTTCTTTGCATACTTAGTTCAGTCTTGGTTTTTAGCACTATTGAAAAAACAGGAAGTTTTTTCAACTGAAAGTAAGGAGTAATATTAAAACTTAAAACGAACAGAAATTACCACGTATTTGAAGAGGGCTGCCCCCACCCCCACACCTCGCTCTTCACGCTAGTGCTATTAAGTGTTTTAGTACTTTTAAAAAAGCTTCTTATCGTTCTACTTAAACGACCCCTGTGTTTCAGGAGTCTTTTTTAAAAAATTGGGACAAAATTCAAACTTTAGCGTAAAGAGTGAGGTGTTGAGGAGCAGGAAACCCCCTTCATATACGTTGTAATATTGTTCGGTTGAAGTTTCAATTTTACTCCTTACTTTCAGTTGAGAAAATTTGTTGTTGTTTTTTATTTAATTTCTGATCGTTTTTTAAATGATAACAAGACTTAGCTTACTGTAAAATGTGTTATAAAGACATAATCGGATGTGTGACATACGCGAGGCGCCATCTTAGAACAAACTTCCACAAGAGCAGGAAGTCAGACATCAAACTTCCTCAGAACAGTCAGACATCAAAGCTGCAGTATGAAGACCTTCCCAAAAAATTACATGCTGAGTTTATAATTTAAGCCAGCTTGAAGCTTACTTCGTGGGTCTTCTTGGAAGACATTCCCATTACAAAAACCGACACTTTAATCCCAGTCCTGAAAAATGCTTTTAGAGACTCAGAACTTTGTAAAAGCTTCAATCAGGGCAGAACTAAAACTAGTGGAATAGTAAGACACGTTATTGCCCCTATAGAAAGAGATTTGCTTTCTTGTGAACTGAAGAAAGCTCATATCTCTTTAATAGTTGACAAATCTACCAATAAATCTTGGCAGAAGGTCTTGGTCCTTACAGCAAAGTACAAAGACTCGAAAGATATAGTCCGAGAAGACTTTCTGGGGATTTTGCCAGTAAGTGATGACAGTTCAGAAGGGCAAAAAAAGTCTAATATTTGGACATTTGGAAAGCCTAGGAATACCTTTACAAATTAGATGGTGAGTAGAGTAGAGTAGAAGAGAGTAGAACATTTTTATTTATAACACGTACATAAATAAATGTCACAAAACAGCGCACATGCCTTGTGGCATACTTTAGCGCTGAAAATATTGCCAACGAAAATACACAGCCATACGAAAATACACAGCCTTTAACAATGTCAGTGTTAACACTGTACATCAAAAAGGCCTTGGTGTGCTGTTAAAAGAATATGTGCCAGATTTCCTTGTGCTAGGCTGCACTAGCCGTTCCCTTGCTCTCTGTTCTACATATGCAGCGAAGAAGTTGCCAGATGGAATTGAAATTTTTATTCACGGCGTAGTTGCTTATGTGCCAAACAGCCCAAAAAGACAGGATGAATTAAAGGTCTACCAAAATTTCCGTCATGTGGAAAACCATAAGCTTTTGCAGACTTCAAGTACGAGATGGCTCACCCTTGAAGCTTCCGTTGAACAGATCCTTGAGCAGTGGAACCCACTCCTTTTATTCTTGACCAACCATGGAGAAGGTGAATCCGCTGGAGATAGAGGAGCCAAAGAAAAGGGTAATAAGATTCTTGCTTTTATGCGTGATTCCTTTGTGAAAGTTGCTTAGTATTTTCTTTCATTTGTCTTACAAAAGATCAATGCACTAAAAAAAGAGTTACAAGCTGAGGGAACATGGATTCACAGGCTTTTGGAATGTTCGCCACAGACGTATCTGATGCTCCTCAAGTACTTTGTCAAAAAGGAAGAAATAGGGCACGTACAAGATCCATTTAAAGTTCGGTTGAGCCCAGCTCATTTTCTTGCGCTTGATTGTATAAAGTTGGGACCAAATGCACTGTGCCTAGTGAGAAGCCTGCAAAACACTGGCCCATTGAGTGCTCAGCAGGTTCACTGCATCCAGATGAGCTGTCTGATTTTTTTTGGAATTGTGCTCACAAATGAACAAACGGATTGACTACAATGACCTAACGTTGGAAAATCTTGAATGCTTAATATGGAAGCGGAAACAAAACGGATTTATCATCCTTCAAAACAGCACATAAAATTGCATGTTTATTGCATTTTTATTTGCATTTTATCACGTTGTGCCTCAGCGTCACCCAGCAAATCCGGAAACCGTTGAAGAAGAGGCACATGAGTGTCCACATCTACAGATGATGCCTTATCTGGAGATGTGGACACTCTTGTGCCTCATCTTCAACGGTTTCCGAATTTGCTGGGTGACGCTGAGGCACAACGTAATAAAATGCAAATAAAAATGCAATAAATACGGAATTTTGTGTGCTGTTTTGAAAGATGATAAATCCGTTTTGTTTCCGCTTCCATTTTTTTTGTTGAGCTAGTGTTCGGTACTTAACTGGACTGCAGTGAAGTCAGCTATAGTTCACGACTAGTTACTTGGACCTCTTATATTCCTTTCAAAACGTTTGAATAAAATGGAGACACAACTTTAACTAAACATTGAATGCAGTCAACTATAGTTCAGTTAAAGATCTAAGCAATCAAAATAAACACCTGCAAATTTCAAGCAGAACATTACCTTTTAAGCTAAAAAAAGGAATAATAATCATTATCTAACTTATTATTTAGAGGTTGATTTCCCAACTTGATTTTAAATGCAATTGAAAACTTAAAGATAAAAAGTTCATCAATCGATGGACAACTGATAATTATGTGTAAATGGCCGAAGAATGGCCAGAACAGTGAAGGGGCTGCGTGCGCAGCGGTAGCCGCACGCGCGCAAATTTTTTTGCTTGCACACGCTTTTAACAACTTGCACTCTTTTTTGGCTTTCATTTGCACTCTTTTTTGACGTCGGCAGTTGACAGCCCTGGTAGTGTGTCGTCTCTCGTGTACAAGTCAGCAGAATTCCTTGTATCATAAGAATGGTACGCAGAATTTGATGATAAAACATGTAAAAAATAATTAGGTGCTAGTTTATTTAAACACTGATACACGAAAATACCGGTTTGATAATCTCTCAACTGCCCAACATTCAAAATATTAAAATGGCGATAAAAATCCATTGTACGTTCACAAAGTTTGTTCCATTTACGAAAAAGAGGGAAACATTTTGGCAACTATATTTTTTCATTCGTGAATTGAACTCAGTTTCAAATTCATCATAGCTAATCTTTTGCCATTCACTTTTTCAACTGCATTTTTTATCACTTTAGTCGCTTGTTACTGCATAACAAAGTTAAGGCCAAGAAAAATTGTAGTTAATCGTAGGGCAAACCGTTACGTTACCAATCTAGGACACTACCAATCAATTTAGACGTATTAACATATACAATTAAACAGTAAGCAGAGAGGGGTTTTATGGGGGTGATAGCCCCATCATATCTTGAATTGACCTGGGCAGGATTTGAAAAAACAATTAGAGATCAGATGAAAAAAAAACAAGTTTCTTCAAACGAAAGTAAGGAGTGACATTGAAATTTGGGCAGACATTCACCTGTATATAAGGAGGGTTGCTCCTCCTCAACTTCCCAGTCTTTGCACTCAAGCTTTATTGTGCTTTAAAAATAGTTTTTATTCCAATCTATAGTGCTTTAAAAATAGTTTTTATTCCAATCTAATGGCCCTTGTGTTTGAGCAGTCGTTTTTAAAGAATCAGGACAAAGAGTCAAACTTTAGCACAAGGAGTGGTGGGTTGGGGATAGAGCCCCCCCTCTTATATGCGGAATAGTTTCAGCTTATTTTAAGTTTTAAAGTTTCTCCTTAGTTTTAGTTGAAAAATCTTGCATTTTTATTTAATCACCGTTCAAAGAATTGTCCGCTCGTTTTAATCTTTGTTCAACTTTTTTGGGCTGCATAAGAAAAACCCAAAAAAAATTGTTCCCAGACTGTTCTGCTTTTTGCATCCTCACTGCTTTCAATATCCTTCCTAATAATGCTACCCACGAAAGTAAAAGCTACCCTTACGGTCGGTGTAGCTACCTAACATTATTGTTTATGCTCATTTATTCCGACTTAGGCAAATTAGTATTCTTCACAGTAGTTTTTAAATATATTCCATCGCCTTAAACCTTTCAAGACCTCCTAGAAGTCATTAATTCCGCTAATAGTTTATCTAGAACTCACATATGATTCGTACCATCTATGTGACATCTGCACCTTCTTGTCACGCATGTCGACAGTTGCAGCACCTTCAGATTCTTGGAGAGTTTTCGCTTTCGATTTTAAACTTCGTCAGCCTATAGCTTTTGTTGTGCCTTCCTTCACATTGTTCTTTGCACACAATCCATCAATATAACCCATTTAAATGGATATAAAATACAATCCTAATTAATTCATAATTTCAGCCCGAATCAACGACTAATCTAGCTTAACCACAGCAACATTATTCTAGCCTATAGCATCAATCACTTTTAGTAACAGTTTATTTTGCAATACAAAAATATGATCTTCTAGAACTAGATCAAATATCTGGTTTTCTAGACTTTTCTAGATCAAATATCTGGTTTTCTAGACTTTTCTAGATCAAATATCTGGTTTTCTAGACTTTTCTAGATCAAATATCTGGTTTTCTAGAACTACATCAAATATCTGCTCATAGTCTCCCAGGCTTGGGACTGAAGGGGTCGGAGAACTTAGATATCTAAATCCTAAATCATCTCAATTGCTAGTTTAGTGGCGGAGTAAAAACCCTCAACGCCGCAGTGAATCCTCCCTTTTGCGTCGTTCTTTTATTCATTTTTTAATTTTTATTTTCTTATTAGTTATTATTGTCTTAGAGTTGATGAAACTGACTTACTTATGCTGCACTACATATGCAGCATAATACTTATGCTGCACACTAGCAGAAACGTCAGTTTTTTCATGTTGCAGCGTTTGTAAATAGTAAAAATTGCTTTTCTGTTTGTGAATACAGAAACCTAAACCATCCCATCTTCATCGGAGTATATTTAAGCCGCGTCTTACAACAAATAGATTTTATAACATAGTTAGGCCTACAAATTGAAACAATGTTCAGATAAAGTATAAGTGATTTTCAATTTTCTTAGTTTATTCTTCAGTAGATTTAATCGGCAAAAATATTTACTTTGCCAAAATTTATCCCCTAATAATTTTTTTTTACTGTAGTGCTTTTTGTTTTTTCATCATTTTTTCATTTTTTTTGCCTAGCTTGGTTTCTTCAGTAGAGTTTTGACAAATTTATGACCTCACATTAAGATTTAAAAACTTTTAAAAAATTAGCGTTAACTATTATGGCCAGTTAGTTTGTGTCTTCAACGTTTTACCTGGTAAGATCAGACAAGATATGACCTGAACGCATAAGAGGAGCCCCCCCCCCAACGGTTGTGAGTGCTGTTGGATAAGAAAGTTTCAATGGGAAATTCGTCAATAAATAGCTTTTAGTGAACTTATACTAGCTACAATAAATGCTTACACCACTATTTTTAGGCCTTAAATTGGACATAGATTAATAAGCCTCAATACTGAGGTTGTATAAGGTTTTAATTTTTATTTTTTTAATTTCATTTTACATGTTTATTATACTTTTTAAATTTTATAATTATATATTATGTATTCATTAATTCATTTTATAGACGTATAGTTTTTATCTATATTCTTTTATATTTAATTTTTTTATTTCATTAATTTTTTGTCTCCTTATTCTAATTATTTTTTTCTTGGAGCTAAACTAAAAGAACAAAAAGGGAAATATTGAAGATCATATTTTTTTCTTGAGAAGTGACAAACCCCGCTTAAACAGGCTGCTTAAATCTGACTATTGAAGGTTTTTTAAGGGACACGCTCGGAATTATATTTTAGATGATAAACGTTCAACTATGAGCATTGATTTACCTAAGATTTCCCAAAAAGATTATATTTAAGCAGAAGTCTCTAAATTTTAGGATGGGGTCCAAAATCCATACTGCCTGGTCAAAATTTGACAACTAAATTCCCTCCCCAATCACCACTGAATGTTTTATTGAAGGGATATTTGACTCTTATTGGTGAGTCAATAAATATACGACAAAAAGTAGTCCTTACCTCTCTGCTCCTTGTATAAGGCTTCGTCTTCAAAAGTGGGAAAGTGACTGATGACAAGGTCACATAACTTCAAAGCTGAATTGTCTGCTTCTCTGAGCATATTATTGAACTTCCCATCAAATTTTTCCATCAGTGTTTTACCAGCTGAGACTAGACTCGAGTACCTTTCTTCAAACAAAGGAATTGGTGGACAATTGTCATCAGCTTCAAGTATTTTCATTAAGACTTTACGATCTATTTGAGAGTAATAATATGCTGAAGTAATTGGGATTCCATTCTGGAAATAAACATAATATTAATTTGGGCTCTATGAAACACTAACTAAAAAAAAATTAAGTTTTTTTTTGACAGAAGTGGAGCCATTATACGTCTCCTGGGGAGGGAGAGTATAGAAAAGTGGTGTTGTAATACTCAGATTTAAGATTTTTGACAATAAAGATTATGGCACCAAAAAGTGCAGTTTTTGGTGAAACATGGCACTTAATTAAAAATTAGCTTTTAAATAAGACCTTCTAAATACATCGACCATGAAGATTATGAAAGATAAGACACTAAGAAATGCCGTTTTTGGTGCAACTTGTTTACTTGCGACGGCCTTATGCAAACAAATTTATAAAAACATGAAGACATTAAAATTAGCTTTTAAATGAGACCTTTTAAATATATCGACCATGAAGATTATGGAAGATATGGCACTAAAAAGTGCCGTTTTTGTGGCAACTTGGTACTTTGTGACGGCCTTATGAAAACAAATTTATAATAACATGAATACATAAAATTAGCTTTTAAATGAGACCTTTTAAATATATCGACCATGAAGATTATGGAAGATATGGCACTAAAAAGTGCCGTTTATGGTACAACTTGTTTACTTGCGACGGCCTTATGCAAACAAATTTATAAGAACATTAAGACATAAAAATTAGCTTTTAAATGAGACCTTTTTAAATATATCGACCATGAAGATTATGGAAGATATGGCACTGAAAAGTGCCGTTTTTGTGGCAACTTGGTCCTTTGTGACGGCCTTATGAAAACAAATTTATAATAACATGAAGAAATAAAAATTAGCTTTTAAATGAGACCTTTTAAATATATCGACCATGAAGATTATGGAAGATATGGCACTAAAAAGTGCCGTTTACGGTACAACTTGGCAATTTACCTTATGAAAACAAATTTATAAAAAAAATGAAGACATAAAAATTAGCTTTTAAATGAGACCTTTTAAACATATCGACCATGAAGATTATGGAAGACATGGCACTAAAAAGTGCCGTTTGTGGTGCAACTTGGCAATTTGCGACGGCCTTATGAAACTAAATTTATAAGAACATGAAGACATAAAAATTAGCTTTTAGATGAGACCTTTTAAAAATATCGACCATGAAGATTATGGAAGATATGGCACTAAAAAGTGCCGTTTGTGGTGCAACTTGGCAATTTGCGACGGCCTTATGAAAACAAATTTATTAGAACATGAAGACATAAAAATTAGCTTTTAGATAAGACCTTTTAAATATATCGACCATGAAAATTATGGAAGATATGGCACTAAAAAGTGCCGTTTGTGGTGCAACTTGGCCATTTGCGACGGCCTTATGAAAACAAATTTATAATAAATGAATACATAAAAATTAGCTTTTAAATGAGACCTTTTGAATATATCGACCATGAAGATTATGGAAGATATGGCACTAAAAAGCGCCGTTTATGGTACAACTTGGCAATTTGTGACGGCCTTACGAGACCAAATTATATAAAAACATGAAGACATTAAGATTAGCTTTTAGATAAGACCTTTTAAATATATCGACCATGAAAATTATGGAAGATATGGCACTAAAAAGTGCCGTTTTGGTGCTTGGCACTTGAGCAATTTGTGACGGCCTTATGAGAACAAATATATAAAAACATGAAGATATAAAAATTAGCTTTCAATTAAGCCTTAAACAGCTCTTTGTGATATTTCAGTGTCCCACTAACGGCGAAGAAAATAAAGTAGGGTTTATCAGTACTACTCATACAATGAAAGGATTTTCCCTGTTGTTCAAGGTAGGGAGATGTAATTTCCTTTTACATGGCTTTCAAAATAGCGAATCTAATGAAGTACTTTTCATTGCGATCTAACACCATTTTCAAGGGTTTTCAGATGTTTTTCGAAATTCCTTTAAATTTTTCAAAATAACGCTTTACTATTAGAATTAATCAAAATAGTAGTTACCATTCCTGAATCACAAAAATTACAACTCACTTAGAACAGAAGATGTTAATAAGAAAATGGCCAAATCAAATAGTTTGTGGTAACGAACTGAAAGTATGGAGCGGTGCGGCTCAACAGTAACCGAAACTCTAAAAAACAGAATTTTGATATCAATAGATATATCAAAAGAATTGGCTTATTGTGTTGATTCCAAATATATAAGATTAGTTAAGTTTAGTATTACTCATCAAAAGCTATGAGTCTGAGAAATATTCCTGTTAGAACCTTTGGTCCTGTTTTTTTTTTCAGATAAATTAATTAAAAAACACTTTCCACAAAACAAGTTTTTCAAAGAAAAGTAAAGAACTCCATTAAATAAAAAATGAGCAAAAATAAAATCAAATAATCTACCAAGCGTGAAACTACCACAAATCAGCATAGATAAATAAATGAAACCTAAAATGAACAGAAATTGCAACAAATAACCGAGTCAAACTGAAAACGAGCAGAAATTAACATAAGTTGGGCGCAAAACCCCTATGCCTTCCCAAGGCCAGAAAAAAATTTGCACTTTACTGAAAGAAATATAAATGTTTTTACTTTTATAACTTTAATAAATCAAATAATTTCAACATTTTGATTACTAAATATCAGTATATGTATATTAAACTGACAATGCACATTCATTTGTATTTTTTCTGTAAAGTGCAAATTTTGTTCTGGCCTTGGAAGGCATAGGGTTTTGCGCCCAACTTATGTTAATTTCTGCTCGTTTTGAGTTTGACTCGGTTATTTATTGCAATTTCTGTTCGTTTTGGCTTTCATTTATTTATAGATGCTGATTTGTGGTAGTTTCGAGCTTAGGATTATTTGATTTTATTTTTGCTCATTTTTTGTTTAATGGAGTTCTTTGCTTTTCTTTGAAAAACTTATTTTGTGGAAATTTTTTTTAAATTAATTTCTGTTCGTTTTATATTGACATAGTCTTTTCAGGGAAAACAAAATAATTCTTTAAATCTTGTCGTTTTTTTTAAGACTATATAGTTTGGCCTGCTATTTGTATGTCTGGAGAAAAATTTTCAGCAAAATTTAACAACATAGACTCTTATGAAAATCTGGACACAAATAATAGTGTTTAATTTAGTTTCATATCTCCTCTAGTTGACCTGAAATGGGAAACTTGATACCATTCGCAACAAAATCTGCTTACTTTCTTTGATAGCTTGGAAGCACTTACGCTGTTTTGATTTGGTTGCATTTTAAGAGCAGAAGTAGGCCCGCAAGTTCGATCATAATACCCTCAGTCATTCTTGGAATACTGCTGAGATGCCTTATTGGAAATTAACATTATACACAATGCATTTTGAGTAAATCTTAAGGCAACACTTAGTTTTTAAACATAATGGGCAAATGGGAGGGTGGGAGTAGAAGGGGGATTATTTGCCCTCCAATCACTTTCGACTATTAAAAAGGGCATCAGCACTTTCTACTTTCAATCGAATGAGCCGCTTTCGAAGTTCCCACGACAACTCCTTCGATACGAAGTGCACTGGTCTAAACAACAACAACAAAAAATATCATTTATCACTTTCGACTATTAAAAAGGGTACTAGCCCTTTGAATTTCAAATCGAATGAGCCCTCTTTAAAGTTTCTACGACAAAGATTTCAATAAAAACCTTATATGCCTCCAGGGCATAAATTATAACCCTTGCCCTGAGGGTCGTGGGGAAGTGATCTCCTCAAAAACATATTTTCTATTTTGAAATCAACTACTCTGAACAAAATGGCTATCTCAAAATTTGGATTGGATGGATTTGGGCGAATGATGGGCGTGGGGGGAGGGGGGCTAGTTTCCCACGAATCATTTTTGAATGCTAAAAAGGGCACTAGCCCTTCGAAATTCCAATCGAATGAGCTTTTTTTGAAGTTTCTACGACAACGCCTTCTATAAAAACATTATAAGCCCACAGGGCAAAACTTAAAACCCTTGCCCTGAGGGCTGTTGGGGAGTATCCTCCTCAAAAAATATTTTCTATCTAGAAATAAACTACGCTGAACAAAATGGCTATCCCAAAATTTTGATTGAATGTGCTTGGGGGAATGATGGGTTGGAAAAAGGCACTAGCCCTTTGAATTTCCAATCGAATGAGCCTTTTTTGAAGTTTCTATGACAACGCCTTCTATAAAAACCTTATATGCCCCCAGGGCATAACTTAAAACCTTTGCCCCGAGGGTTGTGGGGGAGCGTCCTCCTCAAAACATATTTTCAAATCTGGAAATCAACTACACTGAACAAAATGGCTATTTCAAAATTTTGATTAGATGTGTTTGGGGAAGTGATTGGCGTGGGGGGGGGGCTAGTTGCCCCCAATCACTTTTGACTATTAAAAAGGGCACTAGCCCTTTGAATTTCCAATCAAATGAGCTTTTTTTGAAGTTTTTACAACACCTTTTATAAAAACAACTTATATACCCCCAGGGCATAACTTAGAACCCTTGCCCTGAGGGCTGTTGGGGAGTATCCTCCTCAGAAACATATTTTCTATGAGGAAATAAACTACGCTGAACAAAATGGCTAGCTCAAAATTTTGATTTAATGTGTTTGGGGGAATGATGGGTGTGTGTGTAGGGGCTAGTTGCCCTCCAATAACTTTCGACTATTAAAAAGGGCACTAGTCCTTTGAATTTTCAATCGAATGAGCCTTTTTTGAAGTTTCTACGACAACGCCTTCTATAAAACCTTTTATCCCCCGAGGGCATAACCTAAAACCCTTGCCTTGAGGGTTTTGGGGGAGTGTGCTCCTCAAAAACATATTTTCTATTTGGAAATCAACTACGCTGAAATAAATGGCTATCTCAAAATTTTGATTCGATGTGTTTGGGGGAATGATGGACGTGGGGCTAGTTGCCCTCCGATCACTTTCGACTATTAAAAAGGGTACTAGCCCTTCAAATTTCCAATCGAATGAGCCTGTTTTGAAGTTTCTACTATAACGCCATCTATAACAACCTTAAGTGTCCTCAGGGCATAACTTATAACCTTTGCCCCGAGGGTTGTGGGGGAGTGTTCTCCTCAAAAATATATTTTCTCTCCGGAAATCAACTACAGTGAACAAAATGGCTATCTCAAATTTGGATTGGATGTGTGTAGGGGGGAGATGGGCGTGGGGGGGGGGGGGGTAGTTCCCGTCCAATCACTTTCTACTATTAAAAAGGGCACTCGAACTCTCAATTTCCAATCGAATGAGCCCCTTTTGAAGTTTCTACGACGACCCCTTCCATGTGAAGTGCCCTGCTCTAAAGGAAAAAATAATACATAGTACATTGTGCCAACATCGTTTTTATATGCCCTCGGGGCATAACTTAAAACCCTTGCCCTGAGGGTTGTGGGGGAGTTTCCTCCTTAAAAACATGTTTTCTATCTGGGAACAAACTATATTGAAAAAAATGGCTACCTCAAAATGTGTATGGGATGTGTTTGGGGGAATGATGGGCGTGGAGGGGGGGGGGCTAGTTACCCTTCTCCCACTTTTAACTATTAAAAGGGGCACTAGCCACTCCAATTTCCAATCGAATGAGCCCTTTTTAAAGTTTCTACGACAACTCCTTCAATACGAAGTTGCCGGCTGAAGAAAAAAAAAAATTGTGCCCACATCGTTCTTTACAAAATGACTATCTCAAAGTTTTGATTGGATGTGTATGGGGGAACGATGGGCAGTGGGGGGATAGTTGCGCTCCAATAGCTTTCGACTATTAAAAAGGGCACTAGCCCTTTGAATTTCCAATAAAACGAACCTTTTTTGAAGTTTCTACGACAACGCGTTCTATAAAAACCTTATATGCCCCCAGGGCATAACCTAAAACCCGTGCCCTGAGGGTAGTGGGAGACTCTCCTCCTCAAAATAATAATTTCTATCTGGAAATCTATTACGCTGAACAAAATGGCTATCTCAAAATTTTGATTGGATGTGTTTGAGGAAATGGTGGGCGGGGGGGAGGGGGGTAATTGCCCTCCAATCACTTTCGACTATTAAAAAGGCACTAGTTGAATTTCCAATCGAATGAGCATTTTTTTTTGAAGTTTCTACAACAACACCTTTTTTAAAAACCTTATATGCCCCCAGGGCATAACTTAAAACCCTTGCCCTGAGGGCTGTTGGGGAGTATCCTCCTCAAAAATGTATTTTCTATGTGGAAATCAACTACGCTTAAATAAATGGATATCTCAAAATTTTGATTGGATATGTTTGGGGGAATGATGGGCGTCTGGGGGGGGGGATAGTTGCTCTCCAATCACTTTCGACTATTAAAAAGGGTACTAGCCCTTCGAATTTCTGAATGAGCCAGTTTTGAAGTTTCTACGACAACACCTTCTATAAAAACTTTATATACCCCCCAGAGCATAACTTAAAACCCTTGCCCTGAGGTTTGTGGGGGAGCGTCCTCCTCAAAACATATTTTCTATCTGGAAATCAACTACACTGAACAAAATGGCTATGTCAAAATTTTGATTGGATGTGTTTGGGGAAATGATGGGCGTGGGGAGGGGGCTAGTTGCCCTCCAATCACTTTTGACTATTAAATAGGGCACTAGCCCTTTGAATTTCCAATCGAATGAGCATTTTTTGAAGTTTCTACCACAACGCCTTTTTTCAAAACAAAATGGCTATCTCAAAATTTTGATTGAATGTGTTTGGGGGAATGATGGGTGTGTGTGGGGGGGGGCTAGTTGCTCTCAATAACTTTCGACTATTAAAAAGGGCACGAGCCCTTTGAATTTTCAATCGAATGAGCCTTTTTTGAAGTTTCTACGACAACGCCTTCTATAAAACCTTTTATCCCCCGAGGGCATAACCTAAAACCCTTGCTATGAGGGTTTCGGGGGAGTGTGCTCCCCGAAAACATATTTTCTATTTGGAAATAAACTACGCTGAAATAAATAGCTATCTAAAAATTTTGATTCGATGTGTTTCGTGGAATGATGGACGTGGGGCTAGTTGCCCTCCGATCACTTTCGACTATTAAAAAAGGTACTAGCCCTTCAAATTTCCAATCGAATGAGCCTGTTTTGAAGCTTCTACGATAACGCCGTCTATAAAAACCTTATATGCCCCCAGGGCATAACTTAAAACCCTTGCCCCGAGGGTTGTGGGGCAGTGTTCTCCTAAAAACATATTTTCTATCCGGAAATCAACTACACTGAACAAAATGGCTATCTCAAATTTTGATTGGATGTGTTAGGGGGGAGATGGGCGTGGGGGGGGATAGTTCCCGTCCAATCACTTTCTACTATTAAAAAGGGCACTCGAACTCTCAATTTCCAATCGAATGAGCCCCTTTTGAAGTTTCTACGACGACCCCTTCCATGTGAAGTGCCCTGCTCTAAAGTAAAAAATAATACATAGTACATTGTGCCACAATCGTTTTTATAAGCCCTCAGGCCATACCTTAAAACTCTGTCCCCGAGGGTTGTGGCGGAGTATCCTCCTCAGAAACATATTTTCTATCTGGAAATCAACTACGCTGAACAAAATGGCTGTCTCAAAATTTTTGTTGGATGTGTTCGGGGGAATGATGGGCGTGGGGGGGGAGCTATTTGCTCTCCAATCACTTTCGACTATTAAAAAGGGCATTATACACTCCAATTTCCAATCGAATGAGCCCCATTTTGAAGTTTCTACGACAACACCTTCGATAGAAGTGCCCGGCTGAAGAAAAAAAAAAATTGTGCCCACATCGTTCTTTACAAAATGACTATCTCAAAATTTTGATTGGATGTGTTTGGGGGAATGATGGGGGGTGGGGGGGATAGTTGCGCTCCAATAGCTTTCGACTATTAAAAAGGGCACTAGCCCTTTGAATTTCCAATCGAACGAGCCTTTTTTGAAGTTTGTACGACAACGCCTTCTATAAAAACCTTATATGCCCCCAGGGCATATTTTATATCTGGAAATCAACTACGCTGAACAAAATGGCTATCTCAAAATTGTGATTGGATGTGTCTGAACAAAATGGCTATCTCAAAATTTTGATTGGATGTGTTTGGGGGAATGATGGGCGTCTGGGGGGGGGGATAGTTGCCCTCCAATCACTTTCGACGATTAAAAACGGTACTAGCCCTTCGAATTTCTGAATGAGCCAGTTTTGAAGTTTCTACGACAACGCCTTCTATAAAAACTTTATATACCCCCCAGGACATAACTTAAAACCCTTGCCCTGAGGTTTGTTGAGGAGTGTCCTCCTCAAAAACACATTTTCTACCTAGAAATCAACTATGCTGAACAAAATGGCTATCTATGCTGAACTAAATGGACATCATAGGCAGCGCTAGCGCCCTGCCTATGATGTCGTTATTTGTTTCTTTTCTTTTTGGGTTCTGTAATTATCCCCTTTCCCCTTTGTGGTAATTATTAATATTCTTTTAATATTGGCTACGCCATTTTTCTTTCTTTAACTGCGTAGGCCGTTAAAACCACGATGTATAATTGCGCAGTTTTACGGGTGACTCACCATACCTGACAGTTATTTTCAGATAACAAATTTGGTTCAAATTGTCGGGGGGGGGGCGGGGTGAAAAAGGGGTATATAATTGATTCAATCGAAGTAAGTTGGTAACTGGTAAGGATTTGGATTGGCTGGAAAAGAGTGGCTGCCACCCGCTTCATATACGCGGCTTTACCTTCTAGGGGTAAGATTTTTGTTTTACTTATCAGTTCTTATGCAACCGAGAAAAGGAATATAGTATGAAATCTGTTGTTTATAATCTTTGACTTTTTAGCCTAGGTGGAGTCCGGAAGCCTACAGAAGGGCTGAGATTATATTATTTGAAGAAGGAAAAGAATCCTATACGCAACGAGGGACGGGAAGGGAATTGGGGAGGTTTAGTCTTGGTGACTGGGGCAACATAATGCGACATTTTTGAATCCCTAAGGACAATACTCTTGTCAGAGAACCCTGACGGTTTTTGTAAACCGCCAGAGACGAAAAGCAGAAATCCCACCAGGTTTCTCCAGTAGAATTAGAGGTTTCCCCAATATAAGAGGGAATCGTCAGAAAAGTTCAAATCCCCCTCTTCCCTCCATAATATTGCCTGATTTTCTAAAAATGAGGGAGAACACCCCTTAAAAGTTAAGGAACGTTAATGAAAATAACACCATCAAATTCAGTGTATCCAAGCCCTACTGTAGAGGTTTCAAGCTCCCCTCTGCAAAAATGTGGAATTTCTGTATTTTTGCCAGAAGAAAGAATATTATGGATGCGTGTTTATTTGTTTGTTTTCCCCAGGGCTGATCCTATTGAACTAATAGTCCTATAATATCGAGAAAAAGCTCATTCGAACGAAAATTAAAATTTCTAGTGCCCTTTTTAAGTGACCAAAAAAGATTGGAGGGCAACTGGCTCCCCTCCCACACACCTTTTCCCCTAAAAGTCATCCGATCGAAATTCTGAGATAGTTATTTTGTTCAGCATAGTTGAAAAATTTGGTAACTGGGTCTTTGAAGATAATATAACCCCCACAACCCCTGGGGAAAGGTTTGTAAGTCATGAAATTCGCCCGTTGTTTACGTATAGTATTTCTTATTCGGAAAGTATACAGACATTTTTAGAGGAGGGGTAGAATTTTCTGCAAAGGTGATTTTTGTGGGGATAATTTTCCGTGAGGAGAGAATGTTATAATGTTCCTTTCATCCGTAAGGTGTGGCCTAGCCTTCTTAAGATAACCCTTGATAGTGGGTTTGAACCACATTTTTCGCAAAGCTTGTTGTTTCATATGTGATCATTCAAACATGCTCCTAAGACTACCTTTAGATAGATTCTCTGGAAAACATTAAACAAGTAATCCTCAGCCTCTCAAAAATCCTGCGTTTCAGAACCATACTTTACTAGTGCCATTACCATGGCTTCAACGGGCCTTTGTATTCCTCAGAAAATTTCCAGGAACCCTCCCCTGTAGCAAAATTTCCACGTGAAAATTCCCTCCTGTGCAAAATTACCCTCTAAACCCCCCCCCCCCCCCAAAAAAAAACAACAACCTGGAGAATCCTCTCTATATGTAAAATTGAGCCGCCAAAACGGAATTTAGACAAATAAAAATAATGTCAAATAACGAACTGTAAGAAAGAAGTGATTCGGGCCTGAAAGTAAGGAATGACATTAAAACTTAAAACAAACAGTAATTATCCCGTATATGAAAGAGGCAGCCCCCCCCCCTAAACGCCCCGCTCTTTGCACTAAAGTTTTGTATTACTTTAAAAAGTTGAGTTGTGACAAAGAGTCAAAATTTAGCGTAAAGAGTGGGGCATTGAGGAGGGGACAGCCCCCTTCATATACGAAATAATCTCTGTTCATTTGAAGTTTTAATTTCACTCCTTACTTTCAGTTGAAAAAACTTATTTTGTTTTTTTATTTAGTTTCTGGACATTTTCTAACTAATAGTGGTTCGAATTTGGCTCACCGTACATGAAAATTAAAACAAAATTTTCATATTAATTTTGGCAACGTTTACCCTCTCATAAAATTTTCTCTGTAAGCGTGTTATTGAGGAGACGGTAACCCCTCTCATATACGTAACAATTTCTATTCGTTTTAAGTTTTGATGCTGCTTCTCACTTTCAGTTGAAAAAACCTGTTTTTTTTATTTAATTGTTGATCTTTTTTAAATAATGCCGGGAAATCCGACTCCCTCTCCATTGAAAATTCCTTGCACTCATGGTAAATCCTTCCATGTGAAGTTCTTCCCACATAAAATATCCCCCCACCAGGAAAATTCCTCCCAGACAATTCCATTTTAGCTTAAAATTAACCCCAGAAAATTTCATTGTGGTCGATTCCGGCTAAAATCTTTTCTTACCTCACTTTCATTTCAAACAAGACATTTATTTCTGATTGCTTTGAAAATCATGAGAAGATACCCTCTCCATGGCAAATTCTTCATTCAAATATTACCCCCCCCCCTGGCCCCTAGTAGAAAGGTGCTACCACAGAAAATTCCCACTGAAGAATTTTCCTGTGGGAAAGTCCTCCATGGAGAATATTTCCCGTAATTAAGTCGACAAAGATAAAGTAAGACAAATAAAAAGAATTTTGTATAGGAATTCTGGCAAATTCCCCAGTGGAAAATTTCCCTTGGAAAGTTCACCCCCCGGGAACTTGTCTCCCTGCGGAAAATTATCCCCCAGAAAATCCCTCTTGCAAAAAATTATCCCTAAAAATGTCTGTATGCTACCCAATCAGAAATACTATACGTAAGCAATGGGCCAACCTTATGACTACTAACCTTTCCCCAAGAATGTGTGGAGGGTTATATTATCTTTAATGACACAGTTAGTTACCGGACTTCTGAACTATGATGAACAAAATGGCTATCACAGAATTTCGATCAGATGGCTTTTAGGGAAAAAGGAGAGGGGGATGGGGGTTACTTGCCCTCCATTCTTTTGGCTCAATTAAAAAGGGCACTAGAAATTTTAATATCTGCTCAAATGAGTCCTTTCTCAATATTCTAGGACTATTAGTTCGATGCGATCACCCCTGGGGAAAACAAACAAATAAATACGCATCTGTGATCTTTCTTTATAAAATCTCGATCTCATTTTTATGTCCGCTTGTATTAAAAATATATCAAGAAGAGGCTCACATTGTCTGCAGTTAGAAGACAAGCTACAATGAGAATCCATATATAGATGCCTGCCGCGTAGCTGGACGCGGGCCCAGCCTCGAAATCGGCTATATGTTTTTTTTTTCTTAAGACTGGCATATTGACATTTCTGAACACAAAAAGGATCTAAATAGGTCACAACCTTAAGAAATAATTCGAATTTTTCCCAGGGTAGTTGTGGCTTCGCCGCCGGGCCCCAGGACTCGGCACGCGGCAGGCTTTTATATATAGATTCTCACTGTCGCTTGTCTTCTAAACGCAGACAATTTGAGCCTTTTCTTGATGTCATGACGTCCAAATGGACCTTACATTAGAAGTGGTTCCTTTGTAAAATTGTATTTTTTTTATTGGACCTTTAACTTTTGCCTCGGCTTGTCTTTTGTCAATGTGAAAGACATGTCGCCGAAACTTTGTTTCTTTTAATTGTTCAGGTGGTGGGACAAAAACTTTTTATCTTCCAACAATTTATCTAATCCCATTTTTTTATTATCAAAGGTATAAAAGGCATTGACGTCTGCCTTCGTTTCTTTTAATTGTTCAGGTGGTGGGACAAAAATTTCTTCATTTACGTTAGCTTGTCTTTTGTCATTATGAAAGACATATCGCCGAACCTTGTTTTCTTTTAATTCTTCGGGTGGTGGGACAACACTTCTTTTTCTTCCAGCGATTTATCTAGTCCATACTTTTGATTTTCAAAGGTATGGTAGGCACTGATGACCTTATCCATGCCAAAATCCAAAACTCAATCATCATCACTATCATTTTAAATTTGTTTGGTTCGTTTAACCTCGGCTTATCTTCTGTCATTATGAAATACATATCACCGTATCTTCGTTTTTTTTATAACAAAGGTATGGTAGGCATTGATGACCTTATCCATATCAAAATCCTAAGCACAATCATCATCGCTAAAATTTTCAATTTTAACACGTTTTGATTCTCGCTGTCCAGGTTGATTTTCATTCATTCGCTCACATGTTCGGTGTTGTATTTCTTCTAACCGCATGTGTCTTTGCTCATCATTTCCATTTTTGACAAACCGCCACTGTTCTTCTAATCGCGTGTGTATTTGCTCTTCATTTTCATTTTTGACTTGCTCACATGCTTGGTGTCGCATGTCTTTTAACCGTGTATGTCTTTGCTCTTCATTTTTACTTTTTACACTCCGCCACTTTTCTTCTAACCGTGTGTGTCTTTGCTCTTTATTCTTCATTTTTGACTCACTCACTTGCTCGGTGTCGTATGTCTTCTAACCGCGTGTTCAATTTACTTGCATAACGTCATTGTAATTTTTACTACATGACGTCATTTTCAAAAATCAAAATTAAGGTTCTTGACAGGTTTTTTCTCAGACTTCTGACCTATTTAGACCGTTTTTCTATGCAAAAACATCCCAAGATACCAATTTCACAGAAAAAACATGGAGCCGTTTTGGAGAACATACATATATACATACATACATACACACAATTATTACTCACATATAACGATAGTATATATATATATGTATGTATGTATATATATATATATATATATATATATATATATATATATATATATATATATATATATATATATATATATATATATATATATATATATATATATATATATATATATATATATATATATATATATATAATATATATATATATATATATATATATATATATATATATATATATATATATATATATATATATATATATATATATGTATATAGGATACAGTATTGTACATAGGATAGCCCAGGATACAGTACTGATACATACTTACATGTTTTAAAGCTGTATGTATGCACGGTTCTAGGTGTTTACCTCCCCGGAAAATACCCCCCGGAAAACAGCCCCGGAGAATATACCCCCCCCCCTCCCGGAAAATATCCCCCGTGAAAAAAATAAGGCTTTCGAAATTTGAGAACTTTATTTGTTTCATGTTTTTAATTTAAGTAAGGGGAAGGAATTTTGGGACTTGTGTACTATGCACCACTCACTCAAGTTTACACTGTGTAAAATTCGAGAACGCACCGGTTTTTTCGTTAGTTTCTTTGTTAGTTTGGAAATAAATTTGGGCTATAGATTCACACATTAGGGGGGGGGGTAAAGTATAACGGGTCTGTATGCAAAATGTGTTTGGTACAAATATTCTGCATATTAGATAGATAGATAGATAGGTGTATTAAAAGCCAAATATACGGCCATGAACACAGTAAAATTACATAAATGAAAAGCACAAATAACATAAAACATCTTAAAACACTTAAATGAAACACTACATTAACCTAATAATAGTACTTGATACTTGGAAAAACGGTCATTGAAAAAAAAAAACACCTAACACTTGGAAAAAACACTTTAATGAAACATTACATTTACTTTATGCTAGGATTTTCTTTTTTTACTTAACAAAATTTCCAGATACCTCGCTATTCTTCTGTAATTTTTTAGTGGTCATATACCTAGAAAGAATTGTTTTCTGAATTCAAACTGTCCAAATGCTTTTACCCCCCCCCCGCTTTTGTGCAAATATATAGCCCAAATTATATATTTCCTATATATTCTGTCACTTGTCTTTGTCTTGTCTCGTGCTAAGCTGAAAAAAACTACGAAGAAACTGGTTTGTTCTCGAGTTTTACACAGCGTAAGCTTGAGTGAGTAGCCCATAATACACAAGTACCAAAACTCCTTCCCCTTACGGAAATTAAAGAAATAAAACTCAAATATAATCCTCAAATTTGGAAAGCCTTATTTTCCACGGAGGGTATTTTCTGCGGGGGGGGGGGGGTATTTGCCGGGAATGTATTTTCCGGGAGGGGGGGTCTTTTCCGCAGGGGGGAGGGTGTTTTCCGAGGGTTATCTCACATCGGCTAATCTTCGGGAGTGGGGGGGGGTAAACGTTGGCCACCGTATGAACATATGTATGAAATAATAGCTGAAACATTTTCCACCATACAGCGCTTTCACTTCATGATTTCTCTGTGAAAACAGCAGAAATGATATATTATCATGCATAAAATAATTTATTTGGCAGTCACATCATGCCCACGGAAGTAAAATATTCAGGAATTACCCCTTGCAATGTTTGTTTACGAGCAGTTAAATGCATGGTTAGGCAGACATGGTATAAGCCAAATCAATGTAGTGTTCACAGATAATAATCTTTATAATCAGCTACGTGTGATAATAAATGTACTATACTTATAACAATGAACATAATATACCAACAGCTTTAAGATTGATCCTTATTTTATCGCGTATAGCAATTAGTTTGGTTGCGCTGTTGCACAGTGTTTGTCACCCGTGTATAGGAATGCGTAACTCCAATCGTCCCACTTGCCCTGCCTCTTTTGCCCTCAAACTTGTCCTCTATGCTCTCATTTTACTTTTTTTTTCTTATGTTTATATTTCTATCTTTGTTCCTCTGTACCAGTTTAATCTCCATTCATGATACCTCCATGATGCCATGATACCTCCAGTTCAGCCTTTATGCTTCTGGTGTACAAAAAGCAGTGACAGTTCCAGGGTTTTGAAAGGGGCATCCTAGAACTTCGGTTATTTAACTCTGCAGTTAGTAAACTAAATCCCAGCCAAGGAAGGAAGGGCAATCCCCCTCTCACTTTATCGTCCGCTGACACAAAGAAGAGCCTTATTTTGCAATTGCTGATGATAGGGGGCGACATCAGGACCCCCCAAAGTGGAACCTTTGGACCCATCTTTCCTCCAAAAAAAGTCAAATTTCTATTGAATATCTGAGCAAAAAATATTCAAATTTTCAAAAACAATTCATTATTACTCCCCACTTAAGAAATCCTGCACACGTCCATGGACGTGAGCTGGACGTCCCAGGGCTAAAAATTCTGTTGAGAAGGGGACTTCAAGCCACCTCCTTTAAACTTCATTTTGAGCCCTTTTCAAAGATCTCAATCAATGACTAATGTAAAATATCAGCAAACTTATCAATAACAGGGATACTGATTGTTCATTTATGTACACAATTGTAGAACTTTCAGTCACAAATTAACTCATTGAAATTTCGCTATTTTTCCTTAATATGGACATGACTTTTGAATCCCATAGGGTAAGTGGGTGTATATCTGCCAAAGTTATGCGGGAGAGAATTTTATTTTTTTGTTAATATGGATTAAAAATTATTTTAGTAGAAGTACAATAATGCGAAGACCACTCTTTTGCTGCTAATTTTAGTAAAATGTAGAGTGTAGGTGGCATTTAGATTTTTGTAATTTTTAAAAGTAGTTTTATTTTAATGTTAGTGCCACTGAGAGGAAAGGAGGTGGGATTAAAAAAAAAAAAAAAAAAAAAAAAAAAAAAAAAAAAAGTTATAAAATTAATAATTCGTGCCGCCTCAAAGGGGGAAAAATCACAAAGTTCTTCCGAAAGTAACGTTTTCTAGTTCTGAAACTAACCCTAGAACTCTCATACTATGACATCCCCTTCCCCGCAATATGACCATGGTGATTCTTTATGGGTCAGTTTTTCCACTATAATATGAAAAATCATGTAAATTATGGGCTTGTTTGTTAAGTAACGGCTAGTCAAAAGGCTCTTCGTGTTAGATAGCCTCAACCCTGAATATAATAGACACATTTCAAATTTTAAGGTAGAATCGTCGTTAAGGCTCCCCCTAGGACATGCTATCCCTGGTTTATATAGCTCAATTTTCAAAGAGTTTCTTAAAAAAGAGCCGGGTAGAATCAGACCACCATGGTGAGAATCAAATGAATACTAAACACATTTAATAGCAATTTTAATTAACTATTACTGCTACTGCTGCTAATAATACTGATAATTTGTGTGGCCATCAACAGTAACAATGTAACGTAGTAGAACTAACTGCACAGCATCTTGATAATGTAGGCTAATAAATGAAACTACATGCAACTTAGTGTCTATTCTTTAGAAGGCATCATGAATAACGCAATTTTTTGCTTTTTTTATTAGCTTTTCCTAAAATGAATTTAAGAGTTAAATGTTTTGTTTTAAAATATTAATGATGCGAAACTTCTACAATGGAATTTAAATTTTGCAACTTCCTCAATATACTATTTTCACACAGGACAAAATTTCTCGAATAGTAATTAGTAATTTTAATTGCAAATAAAAGTGATAAAAAAGGAAATAGCACATGGAAAATGAATATTTACCGTTACCTTTTTACCTTTTATGGCAACATAGACCTACCGAAACGACCTAACCCTTAGTTTCCATATACTGCGTTTTGCGGAAAACTGCATCGACTTTGCAGTTTCCTGAGGAATTTTACAATCTTCGCGGAAAAAAAAATCCGCATATGATGAATTTTTTCCTACGCATACCAGAAAACATGGTCAGAAATCAAGTTAATTATTAAGAAACAAATGGAATTGAAAGACTGGTTGTTTTTCTTAGTAGTTATAATTTATTTTCAAAAAACAATCAATTGATAGGGCACCGAAAGTGTTGCCTGCGAGGGTGTGCTACCAATAAGAAAATATTTTCTGTGGGGTTTCGTAACAATTCGAGGAGTTTTGTTGATTGTTTTCTAGCAATAATAAGAGTTTAACATCAGCAAATAGATTGAAACTCATCTTGTATATGATAAGGTTAATGGTATTAGCAAATTTCCCCCATCAAGTCTGCGATTTTCAAAATATTTTTGTGCGTTTTTCCGCAAATTAAATGCCTAGTTTGAATTGTATTTTTCCACAAATCACAGCCTCTAAGAACCATGAGTAGGTTTATTTTTACAATTAGAATGTTTTCCCCATAGGCCTACGGAATCAAATGCTCTTACAGGGTATTACTCTATAGCTTTGGATCTGATATATAGCCCACTATTGGCTCCGCCGTATCAATTGATAGCGTCTTTGAGATCGTTAGCTTGTCACTAATTTCCAGATGCCGCATTTTGCAGCAAGTCGCAATTCGAACTAAATTGAATTCGTAAAAAAACCTAACATTTCCTAAGAAATGGTAGGCATGATGGGGAAAATCATAAATTAATCTTAGTGCACGTTAGATCAGCTTCGATCTCTTTGCTGCTACTAAATCTTTAATGTTGCTATGAAACAATCAACAAAATCTCACAAATTGCTACGAAATCTCACATAATTAATCACTGTTTTTAGTGCAATCATTTCCTACATTTAGCCATTCCCTTGATTCATCAGCACAATTACTCGCATGTGTTGGCAAATTTCAAAACGTGCGGATTTGTATTTTTTCCACATAACGTTGACAAAGAAGCATCTGCAATGCGTTAAACCGCTTTGATTTTCCGCATATAGGAGTTAGGATTATCAAAGAGCGATGAGTCTCTAATGCTTTCCAGAGTCTTATCATATAGAACGAGGATCATAACAAGTCGGAAGAGGGCTCATTTAATAGGGAACCCTGCGTCCCTGTGTCCTTCAAAGGTGACTTTTGGGAGCGGGTTGGCTGACACTCATTGAATGTGAGCAAGCCAGAGGATATGTTGATGTTTGATACGGTCGGAGAGACCAATCCGGCTACGTACGCTCCTCCTCTATCCCGACTTATTCAAAGCCTCCCTCTTTACACACTCTCAGGAAGTTCCCATTTCCTTTCAATCTTTTTTTACGACCTCTTCCCACCCCAACCGCGGACGACTTACTTTCCGTTTAGCCCGAGACAGTTGGCCAAAAGTACAATAATTGGCAATCTGCCATCTTTCATTTGCAGAATGTGCCCAAGCCCTTTCAACCTTTCTCTCATTATAGCCCTTGAAAACAGGATTGAACCATCCTTTTTGTACAGCCTACTGTTTGAAATACGGTCAGTAATCCGGGTACCCAGAACAATCCATAGGCAATATCTCTGGAAATCATCTAGCAAATCTTCATCCGCTTTTGGAGCGCCCATGCTTCAAAGCCATATTTGACCACTGTCATCACTATAGCTTCTAATATTCTAATCTTGGTTTGCAGACTTATCTTCCTTTTCTTTCAAACTTTTTTTAATTGTGAAAAGACACCCTGAGCCTTGGCTATTCTATTTTTAACATTATTTGAAAAAAACTACGTTTTCTAAAGAGTTAAAGAGGCTGAGTTACAAGGTCGAACCTTAAAACGTAAAGGGATTAGCAGGCACCCAAACCCCCCGCTTTCGCAGCCTTTAAACAAAAAAAAAAGTTTTTTAAACTGAAAGTAAGGAGCGACATTAAATCTTAGAACGAACAGAAATTATTCCGTATATGAAAGGGGCTGTGCCCTCCTCAACGCCTCGCTCTTTACGCTAAAGTTTTTATTGTTTAAAAAAGCGTTGTGAGAAAGTCAAACTTTAGCGTAAAGAGCGAGGCATTGAGGAGGGCACAGCCCTTTCATATACGGAATAATTTCTGTTCGTTCTAAGATTTAATGTCGCTCCTTACTTTCAGTTTAAAAACTTTTTTTTATTTAAAGGCTGCGAAAGGGGGGGGTTTGGGGGGCGGCAGCCCCCGAACTGTGCCTCCTAATCCCTGTACCTTTTAAGGTTCGACCTTGTAACTCAGCCTCTTTAACTCTTTAGAAAACGTAGTTTTTTTCAAATAATTTCTGCACGTTTTTGTACAGTTTATTACTTATTATTGCTTGACTTCTTTTTTAAACTGTAAATTCAGCATATAAAAAATTTTCCCTGACGGTAAATCGAACCCGGGTTTTCCGCCTGACAGTCAGGAGTCTTGACGGCTGGACTAAAGAGACATAATTATAATTGTTTTTTAGTAAAGTGAATCTATTTTTTAAAGCAAGCAAATCCCCATAAAACTTGATATTTTGTTTTTGGAAAACAGGGAAGGAGTGATCAGATTGAGCTGAAATTTCGAGGATGAGCTCCCAGGCCCCAGGAAAAGTTATCCTCTAAATTTCAGCCCGTTCAGACAACGTTAAAGTGGGGTTGTGGTGGGAAAAATTAACATGGGCTATTATAGGAAAACGAGGTATTTCGTAAATGTAAATTCGGGGGATAATTTTTTCGGTCTGAAAATATCAAAAAGCCCTAACAGGTCGAATTCTGCTTCGAATGAGTCCTCATTCACCCGGATCAGATGCCAACTGTGGCCTGTAAGCGTGGATAACAAAAAAAAAAGAGAAATGAATGTTAAGTGGCTATATTTGGTTTTTTGAAAACAGGGAAGGAGTGATCGGATTGAGCTGAAATTTCGAGGACAAGCTCCCGGGCCCTAGGAAAACTTAACCTCTAAGTTTCAGCTCAATCGGACAACGTCAAAGGGGGGCTCTGGTGGGAGGGTCGAAACTTCCGGCCCAGTTTACCCCATGAAGACAAAGTCGGAGGAGGATGAAATTTTGCATGTTTCTTAGTTTGAGCTTGGGCTACAAAATGCGATCACCGCCGTCTCTCTGCGGCCTCTAGGACCTGAAATCACTTAACATTGTGGTGGGTCGCCTCTTTATAGAGGCACAAGTGTGCCTCCTTGATAAAGTCGGAGGGGGGTGAAATTTTGCACGCTTCTTAGTTTGAGCTTGGGCTACAAAATGCGATTACCGCTGTCTCTCTGCGACCGCTAGGACCGGAAATCGCTTGCGGGCTCTTATAGGAAAACGAGCCCGCGTTTTCGCGGGCTAGCCGCTTATAGCGGGTTCTTATAGGAAAACGAAGTTTTTCGGAAATGTAAATTCGGGGGATAATTTTTTAATTTTGCAAGTTTCTTAGTTTGAGCTTGGGCTACAAAATGCAATTACCGCCGTCTCTCTGCGACCTCTAGGACCTGAAATCACTTAACATTGTGGTGGGTCGCCTCTTTATAGAGGCACAAGTGTGCCTCCTTGATCTTCACTGCACCCAACGTCTTTACTAATAATACTACCAAGGTGAGCGAAGCTGTCCACCTTATCAATCTTTTTGTTACCCAACGTCACCTTTTCATCTTTCATAGGTTTTTCATATATATACTCAGATTTTTGAGACTGAAGACACACTCTTTGAATTGCAGGGCGAACCTCTGCCCGTTTACTATCTTATTAGAAATACCTTGGAATATTGTCGGATTATTGTAAGCGTCTAAGTATCTTATTATATATTATTGTAGTTTTCTGAGACTTGTGGTATACTTGGGACAACCAGTCCCAGTAAAATATATATATATATATATATATATATATATATATATATATATATATATATATATATATATATATATATATATATGAAATATATATATATATATATATATATATATATATATATATATATACCCAACGTCACCTTTTCATCTTCACTTATTCCTAGTCTTAGTGACTTAGTCTTCCTAACATTAATTTTCAAACCATATATATATATATATATATATATATATATATATATATATATATATATATACATATATATATATAACGCTATACGGCTCCAATGTTTTATTATTATTGTTTTTTTTTCGAGAGGCACTTCATATGAAAGGGGTCGTCGTAGAAACTTCAAAGGAGGCTCATTCGAATGGAAATCGAGAGTTCTAGTGCCCTTTTTAAGGGTCAAAAGTGACTGGAGGGCAACTAGCCCCCCCACACCGATCATTCCCCCAAGAACATCCAATCAAAATTTTGAGATAGTCATTTTTTCAGCGTAGTTTATTTCCAGATAGAAAATATATTTTTGAGGAGGACAATCCCCCACAACTCTCAGGGCAAGGATTCTAAGTTATGCCCTGGGGGCGTATAAGGTTTTTATAGAAGGCGTTGCCGTAGAAACTTCAAAACAGGCTCATTCGATTGGAAATTCAAAGGGCTAGTGCCCTTTTTAATAGTCGAAAGTGACTGGAGGGCAACTATCCCCCCACGCCCATCGTTCCCCCAAGCACATCAAATCAAAATTTCTAGACAGCCATTCTGTTCAGCGCAGTAGATTTCCAGATAGAAAATATATTTTTGAGGAGGAAACTCCCCCACAACCCTCAGGGCAAGGGTTTTAAGTTATGTCCGGGGGCATATAAGGTTTTTAAAGAAGGTGTTGTCGTAGAAACTTCTAAAAAGGCTCATTCGATTGGAAATTCAAAGGGCGCCCTTTTTAATAGTCGAAAGTGACGAAGGGCAACTAGCCCCTGTGTCACGTCCACCTTTCCCCTAAACACATCCAATCAAAAAATTTGAGATAGCCATTTTATTAAACGTAGTTTTAAGTTCTGGAAATTAGGTCTTTGAGAATGACCACTCACCCCCAGCCCTCAGGGCAAGGGTTGTAAGGTATGCCCTGGGGGTATATAAGATTTTGTATAGGCAACGTTTTCGTAGAAACTTCAGAAAGGGCTCATTCGATTGGAAATTTAAATGGCTAGTTCCCTTTTTAATAGACGAAAAAAAATTCTAAGGCAACTGACACCCCTTCCATGCCCACCATTTCCCCAAACACATCCAATCAAAATTCTAATATAACCATTTTGTTTAACGTAGTTGAAAGTTCTGGAAATTATATGTTTGAGCAAGACACTCCCCCCACAGTCTTCAGGGACTAGGGTTATAAGTTATGCCCTGAAGGCATACATGGTTCTTAAGGAAGGAATGCTCGTATAAACTTCAGAGAGGGCTCATTTGATTGGAAATTGAAAGTTCTAGTTCACTTTTTGAGATTCAAGATATATCTGACGGTACCCAGCTCCCCCCCTAAACCCTATTTTCCCAAATGCATCCAATAAAAATTTTAAGATAGCTATTTTGTTAAAAATAGTTCAAAGATCATATAACAAAACTTCTGGTGTCGACACAACCCACCAGGGCCCGGAGGCAGGCGTTGTAAGTTATGCCCTGGGGGCATATATAGGTCTTATGGAAGGGATACTTGTATTAACTTCAAAAAGGGATCATTTGATTTGAAATTGAAAGTTCTAGTTCAGTTTTTAAGAATCAAAAGAGATTGGAAGGCACCTAGCCCCTCTCCCCCCCCCACGCCCTCTTTTCCTCAAACCCATCCGATAAGAACCTTGAGATAGCTTTTATTTTTAAATAGTTCAAATACCATAAAACAAAAACTCAGGGATCAACACAGCCCCAAGGGCCCGAGGGCAGGTGTTGTAAATTGTGCCCTGGGGGAATATATGGTTCTTATTGAAGGGATGCTCGTGAAAAATTCAGAGATGGCTCATTTGATTGGAAATTGAAAGTTCTAGTTCAGTTTTTTAGAGTCAAAAGAGATTGGAGGGCAACTAGCCCCCCCCCCCACGCCCCTTTTTCCCCAAATGCATCCAATAAAATTTCGAGATAGCCATTAAGTTAAAAATTGCTCAAAAGTTAGATAACAAAAAACTCAGGTGTCATCACAGCCCCCCAGGGCCCGGGGGCAGGCGTTTTAATTTATGTCCTGGGGCATATTTTGTTCGTATGAAAGGGATGCTCGTATAAACTTCAGAGAGGGCTTATTTGATTGGATATTGAAAGTTGGAGCTAACTTTAAAGAGATCTGAGGGCAGCTACCCCCCCCCTCCACGCGTTCTTTTTCAAAACCCATCTGATGACAATTTTGAGATAGACATTTTGTTAAAAATAGTTCAAATGTCGGATAAGAAAAAATCCGGTGTCAATAGAACCCCCCAGGGCACAGGGGAATGCGTTCTAAGTTTTGCCCTAAGGGCATGTATGGTTCTTATGAAAGGGATTCTCGTATAAACTTCATAGAGGGCTCATTTGATTGGAAATTGAAAGTTCTAGTTCACATTTTTTAAGAGTCAAGAGAGTTAAACTAGCCCCCCCCCCCACCCACGCTGTTTTTTCCCCAAACTCGCCCGCTACAAATTTTGAGTTAGCCAGTGTTTTGGAAATTGTTCAAAAATTAGGTAACAAAACGTCCCCCAGAGCCCGGGGGATAGGCGTTGTAAGTGTTGTCCTGGGAGCATATATGGTTCTTATGAAAGGGATGCTCATATAAACTTCCCACCAGGGCCCGGAGGCAGGCGTTATAAGTAATGCTCTAGGGGAATGTATAGTTCTTATGGAAGGGATGCTCGTATAAACTTCAGAGAGGGCTCATTTGATTGGAAATTGAAAGTTCTTGTTCAATTTTTAAGAGTCAAGAGATATCGGAGGGCAACTAGCCCCCCTCCTCCACGCCCTAAATGCATCAGATAAAAATTTTGAGATAGACATTTTGTTAAAAATAGTTCAAGCGTCTGACAACAAAAAACTCCGGTGTCGACACAGCCCCCCAGGGCCCGGGGGTAGGCGTTGTAAGTTATGCCCTGGGGGCATATATGGTTGTTATGGAAGGGATGCTCGTATAAACTTCTTAGAGGGCTCATTTGATTGGAGATTGAAAGCTACAATTCACTTTTTAAGAGTCAAAAGTGATTGGAGGGCAGCTAGCCTCCCCCCACACTCCCTTTATTTTTTTCCCAGAGACCCTTCATATAGAAGGGGCCGTCGTATAAACTTCCTAGGGGGCTCATTCAATTGGAAATCGAGAGTTCTAGTGCCCTTTTTAAGAGTCAAAAGTAAACGGAGGGCAACTGGCCCCCCAGGCCCTTTTTCCCTAAATACATCTGATAAAAATTTGAGGTAGCCAATTTGTTAAAAATAGTTCAAAGATTATATAACAGAAACTCCTTTGCGTATGGTCATTTCGTTAAAAATAGTTCGAAGGTCAGATAAGAAAAACTCCGTTGCCGACAAACCCCCCCCCCAGGATCGGGACAGGCGTTGTAAGTATTGCTTTTGGGGCATATATGTTTCTTATGACAGGAATGCTCGTATAAACTTCAGTGAAGGCTCATGTGAATAGAAAATAACAGTTGTAGTTCATTTTCTCAGAGTTAAAAAAGATCAGAGGGCAACTAGCCCCTCCCGCCCTCCACGCCTTTGGGTCTATCGGATGGATAAACCCATCCGATAAAAATTTCAGGTGCAATTTTGTTAAAAATAGTTCAGCCATCAGATATTAAAACTCCGGGGTCGACACAACCCCCCCGGGCCCAGGGACAGGCGTTATAAGTTATACTCTGGGGATATATATGGTTCTTATAGAAGGGATATTCGTATAAACTTCAGAGGGCTCATTTGATTGAAAATAGAAAGTTCGAGTTCACTTTAAAGAGTTCACTTTGAAAACTATATGCGTCTTGAACAGTCTTGGAAAGTATAAACAACATCAAATTGAATATTTGATGTATAATGATATTAACTGTTGAAAGATCCATCAGTTCAAGAATTTATTTTCCTGTAATCGTATTTTTATTTTTAATGCTGTAAGAACTGGAAAAGAAAATATTTGTAACGTAATCCATTCTCAGTTAAGCGCCAATGACGGAGTAGGCTTTTGGTTTTTATTTACAGTTCGGATAGGAGGCAGTATCCAAACACTTTTGTAGGGAAACTATATTCGTCTTTTACTACTTCAAAAAGAGCTAATAAATTAAACTGAATATTTGATGTATAATGATATTAATTGCTGAAAGCTCATCAATTCAAAAGGTTACTATAATTTTAATGTTTATTTTCTATATTAAGTACAAAAAAATATTTATCATAAAATTGGTTTTCAGTAAAGCGTTAATGACGCAGTAGGTTCTAGACTTTACAGTGAGAGAAGGAGGTGATACCCAAACTCTTATTTGTAGTGATTTTTATTTGTTTCAAGATTGATTTGCGTATTCAATATAAGTTTCATTCGTTTTTATATTTATTTATTAATTTACATTAATATCTATTGTATTTTTGTTTTCATCGATTGTTTACTTAATTTCTGTTCGTTTTAAGTTTCATTAATACTTCAATAGGAGATTTTTTTTTCGTTTTAATCTTGATTTTAATATTCAATCTCAGAATTACTCGCTTTAAGATCTATTTATTCATTTATATTATTACTTGTTGTATGTTTTTGCTATGATTGTTTATTTAATTTCTGTTCGGTTTGGGTTTCATTTATTCTTTAATAGTAATTTCTGGTCGTTTTGAGTTTGAATTTTAAATGGTATTTGTATCTTCTGAACTTAAGTTTAAAATGGTCTTTACTTTTCTTTGAAAAACTTATTTTTCAGAAAGTTTTTTTTTAATTAACCATTTAAGGATGGTGGGAATTTTACTTATGAATTTGAATTTTTGAAAGAGGCAGTCTTAGGGTATATGAAAGAGTCTCAATTGAGAGTCTTCTAACAACATTTGAAACTAGTATAAATTATAAAGCACCATCTCCTTTTTAAGATAAGAAGTAGCCTACAATAAATATTGAAATTCACTTATAAAGTATTTATTCGAAAAATTGACATTGTTGTCGACAATAAATACGCCCGTGAATTCAGCCAATTTCATACCGTATTAGGGGCCTTGTCAAACGAATTTTTAGGATCTTTGGGTTATATTCTTTTTTCAGTTGTAAATTCAATTTTAAATTTAAAAAATCTCAGTAGGATAAAATTAAATGTTTCAACATCAAAAGGCGTGCAAAAAGCATAGTTCCAATAAAATTGAAACTAAAAAGTCACCGCCTTATTCTGGCTCAAAAAATAACTTCATCTCAAGGTCATAAAAGGTCAAAAGGTTAAAGTTGAAAAAAGTCAAAGGTAAAAAAATATAAATATACTTTTGTTGGTATGTTTTATCATAGCTCGTTTTTCAGCAACCATTATCCAAATTTGTGTCCAATGGGTACTGCAATAAAGAAACTTTCAACACGACGGGATGGGTAGGATGGTCCACCAATGTGTAGGCCTTAGCCAATTTAATGCAGCAGTGATTATGTTCTAGTATTATTAGCAGTAAACGGCATAGATTCATTTAAGACTAAATTAGAAATGACCTTTTTCGTGATTTTATCGTGAGAAGACATTACGCAAGACAATTTTGAATATTTAACGTTATAAAGAACTTTAGCTCGCTTTTTTCGTTTCACCTAGCCTCCTCCTCGAGGATGATTTTAGGATGGTCTAAACCCCCACTGAGCTGGCTCCTATGCTAAGAGTCATTCGTTTGGTATATCGGTCGGTAAATGTAAGTCGGTATGTTAATCCAACGAGTGTAGTTGTAAAACAGTATCGTCAGGATATGTTTCTACCTGGGAACAAAAAGGGTGTCATTTAGGTTTAATAATTTTGAGTTTTTAAAGTCTGAAAGGATTAAAGTTTATAAGCACCTTCTACAGCCCCCCCCCCCAAAAAAAAAAGCATCAATCACTAACCTCCACAGCTCACTAACTTTTAATGTCCCTAATGAGGGTTTGAATAGATTGCGATGGAGGAGGAGCATGCGTAGCTGTGTTGGCCTCAGGTGGCTTGGCATGGCGGTGAGTTGTTAGTATCAGTAGTAGTAGTAATCACTAACCTCCACAGCTCTAGATAATGCAGCAGTAAGTGCTAAATATCCAGTGTATTTAACCCCATTATGAGTGACTGTATAATGGGAGCCATCTGGCATCCAAAATGAAAAGTTTAGCAAATCTGCCACAAAGAGCCACTCCACTGCTTCCTCTGTTGGCTCTGATGGATGGGGATATTGATGAAGATATAGTGCATCAGGCTGAAATGAGCCATCTGATAAGCTGCTTTTTATCTGAAAAACAAGAAAAACAAATTTAACAAAAAGAACACAAAACGTAAAAACTACATTAGTAATACGTTCTTGATTAATTTTGAGAAACTGATACGAAACCAGGGGCTGGAATATTTCTGCTTTTTGCTGATGGGCTGGAGAGATGTCTTCAAGATTTTTCGGCATTTTCTAAAATTTTACTGGAGTTTTCCCTTAAAGTTCGTGCCACCACGTGGCAGCTTCGATAATTCGCTGTTTACGAGAGCGGACAAAAGTTAGTTCAGGAAAATTTCCACTCAAGACTGAAAAGTCTTCAAAGTTTAATCGATCTTATGCACGGACTCATCAAATTTTTAAGTGCGATTTTGTCCAAGACATCCTATTTCATGTTTATCAACTAGATCGATTTCACAAAAATAATGTACGTAGGATCTTCTTCTGAGGTCAAGATCTTCTGTGGTTGAATGCAAAGTGGTCTCTATTACTTTTTTTCTTGTTTAAAATTATCTCTTCTTTTGCTCAGACTGCAGTGATGGTCTTGCCTGCTTGAGACCTTTCCATATAAATAAAAAGATATATTTCAATTGACTTTGTCAATTTTTTAATTGGTTTTGTAGTATGTCCATGAATTGATTTTTGTTTTCCTATTGAAACAATTTCAGCATAAAATTATTTCACTGACACCTTGCATTTCAAAGGCATATTCAGGCCATCACACTGTGGGTAATGCATTACCCATTTTTTCTGTCAAAGTATTGCTTCTACTACTTGGGTTGGTTTTCCTTATGATATATGGCGTGCAGTTGGCAATCTCAGTTTAAATGAGCGACACTTCTTTCAACAAGATGAATTCCATGAAACTTTTTATGAGGAAAAGGGATAAAGGGGTGTATTTGTGATTTTGATGACTACCTGAATTGTGCAATTTTTTAATTTGCTAACCCCTCCTCCTCCCAAAAATAGTTTACGTCGTTCGAACCCTCTTCTAAAATCAATATGAGACAAGGCGTAACGGACTGGCACTCTTCTGTGTCTCTGGCATCCTTTGTGATCTCCCTGTACACGGTTTCCCTTTTATTATCTGCTAGTTTTGCAACCAGTTTCTGGTCAGAACTACGTCTGTGAAAAGGGTTTCTAGAGAGACCACGAGAACCATAGTTTTTTACTCGATGCGCAATAATAAAATTGTTAGTTTGATCAAGAAGCAGACGCTCAAATGTGAGGTCAAGACTGAAGTCAAAGTTGAAGACATCTGAAAAGTTACATAAAGTTAGAAGATTCACGAAACCACCCGAGGAAGGTTTTGATATACTATGCTGTCTGTTTTTATGAGTCATTCTGATGAGATGTTGGCCTAGGTCATCCTGATAAAAATACTTTTAATTATCTTATAGGCTATAAAATTGTGAAGAGCTTCTTGAATGAAAGTTGTGGATGAGTTGCGCCAATTGTATTTTATTGGTGGCTGGTTCTATTTGTTTTTAGTTTAGTTCGGTTGTTTTTTTTATCTTGTTCTTCTTGTGTTTCTCTTGTGCTGCATTCACCTTGTTTTGACACAGGCGAAATATCCGCGTTGTTTTACATTTTTCGTCTTTTCACTCCACTAGCCGCAGTCCCATTTGTCGTTTTTTTCATTGAGATTTTTCTCTCTGTTGTTTTTTTTGTAAAAGCTTCTTGACCCAAATTATGGTATTTTTTTGGGATATTTTTTGCTGATATGCTGTTCCAACTTATACAAAAATCTCATACACAAGTTCCAACAGATTTGCTAAGCCATATTCTCTTAGATTCATTGAGCCAGATTTTCATAGATTCCCTGTACTAAAAGTTTTAAATTTTTTTACCGGATCTAGAGATCTACCGGATTCTGGTAGATCTCCTGAACCACGTTCTAGTAGCTTCCTCAGTCAAATTCCAGTTGACTTCATGAGCAAAGTCCTCGTGAATCGCTTGAGCAATATTCTTATACTTTCTTTGGCCTTTAAAGCACAGACTCTATTCCAAGTTCCAATAGTTTTCCTCAGCTAAATTTCTGTACCATGTTCCGGCAGATACTTTGCGCAATTTTTCTTTTGATTATTTGAGAAAAATCCCGTAAGTACCCCAAAAACCATTAAGTTCAGATACATATGAATTATTTTAACTGGTGCGGTTTGGCTGCACCAGTAAAAAACTACTAAAATATTTCTACGGTCTGTTCGGGTAGCGGTGGTTCCTAGTAGTAGAGCAATTGATATTATCTCTATCCAAACTAACTAATACGTCTTCTTTCAGCAAATATCACCACTTGCATATTCTATTGTGTATTTTTACTGTGGAGTTAGTGAATTTACACCTCTTGTCCCTTAACGCCGCCTGCAAAAACGGGTTTGATTATTACTAGAGTCGTTATTTGACAATATTTTATCAGGGAAGAGGGGGGACATAGGGGGAGTTATTCAGGATAAAAGGTCAGGATAGCTGCTCTAGGAGAACTGCTCAGGGGATTCATACCGTCTCTTTTACAGTCTCTTTACTTTCAGGATATTTTACAATCTCTTTTGGTTGTAATACTTTCCCTTCTTTAGACGATGTTTCTGAACTTTAGGATATATTCCTCTTTAGAGAAGTTCACTACTTGACTTCATTGTTGTGCACTCCCCACAGTAGGTGTTTATGATTTCACTCCTTTGGCACCTCTACCCCTCAGAGGTGACTCGAAGAGGGGTGAGGGGGAGACGATTCACCCCCTGAGGCCCGAGATGCTCAATCCAGAGACAGTCTAAGCTGAATTTTCCTTTTCCTGGAAAGACTTTTGCATGTTTAAACCTCTTGGTAAAGAAATGTTCATATATAGTTGTAGATACCGAAAACCAAATCCATATGAAAATAGAACAGTCATTTATTTTATCGTTTGATTGTAATTTTATAATTTTGTTTTTAAACAGAGTCGTGTAAATTTAACCAGGTTGAAAGGGACTGGACGGGCAGCAACTAGTGCCATAGAAATCTACCAATGACCGTGTATGATGTTTTTTTGTGTCTGATCGATCAGATCTAGCTCCTACTTTTTGTGAAGTCATATAAGTCGTCTATTTTGGCCTTATCAAGTTCCCAGGCGCTCAATGCAGTCAGAGACAATATAAGCTGTATTTTCCTTCTCTTGGAAAGACTTTGGGATTTTCAAACTTCTCAGTAGAGAAATGGTTGATTTTAGCACTGTTTAACTTTAGTCGTACATACCGAAAACCAAATTTGCATGTATATAGAATAGAGTCGTTTTATTTTTTCGGTTAATTTTTTTTTTTTATAATTTCAGATTTAAGCAGACTCGTTTAAATTAAACCAGGTTTAAAGGGACTGGACTGGTGTCCTAGCAGGTCACCTTAAAAACCTGTTTAAACTCGCATAATATGCGAGTAAACTCGCATATGGGATAAATCATATTATGATTTATTTCTGTCGGATCGTTCAATAGTTCGAAACAATTCAAGTGAAGCCTGACTAGATAGTGTGAACAAACCAAAAGCAAGAAACAAGGTTACCTACATGGATTTGAAACTTGACTACGAGTGGAAAAGAAGGCATGAAATGTTCAAACACAATGGAGAAGTAATTAGAATTTAAAGAAATGAGTCCTGCGAGAACCTTTCAAAGTAAGTATATCCAGGCCATTGAAAAACTCGATTACAAAACAACGCTCAGACAGATACAATGCTTGAGAAGGACATGCAAGGTTTGGCATGTACTCAGAATCTGTTTCCCAGGACAGGAGATCTTTTGAAGAGTTGGGAGCTCATTCAAGTTGGGAAGCAAGTTATTGTCTAGGACAAAAGTAATGAGTAATGGCGAAACTTATAATAGACAGAAATTAGATAAGGAATTACACCATTTTAAAGATTGTCCGAGAAAATTCTATGTTGAATGCAAGAGATGTCTTGCTGGAAATGCAATCAATATCATCTTCTGCGTTGGATTTGTGTAAAGAGCTAACAGTCGATTGCACTGAAGAACTTCTTAACATTCCACCAATTAACTTCCAATTTTTGTAACTTCCAATGTTTTGGAAGTTACTTCCAAACCTTGCCAAACCTTGCCAAACCTTGCCAAACCTTGCGTGTAACTTTTGAAAGTTACACGCAAGGTTTGGCATGTACCCAGAATTTTTTTCCCAAGACAGGAGATCTTTTGAAGAGTTGAGAGCTCATTCAAGTCGGGAAGTAAGTTATTGTCTAGGACAAAGTAATGAGTAATGTCAAAACTTATAATAGACAGAAATTAGATAAGGAATTACTCCATTTTAAACACTGCCCGAAAAAATTCTATGTGAACTTCTAAAAATTCCACCAACTAATTGAGTAGAAAGTTGTCGAAAGTTACAATGACTATTTTGAAAGGTTAGTTCACAAGAATCCAGGAATAGGGGCGTTTGCACCTCGGATGGCATGAGGTATACCACATCTTACAATACAATATCCAGAATGATTCTTCTCGCTTTGGGTGTTTCCTTTTCTCCAGTGGTCCCGGGAGAGACCAATTCAAAAAGCTTGGGGGGAAGACGGTGTGCGGCGATGGCACAAAATGAAGAGCAAAGTAAAGGCGAAGAAAGGAAAACTGGCAAGTGATTTCTCTTCCGGGTCACACAAAGCAGCTTTGTCCGATTTTTGTCACTTCGTCAATAGCAGTGGTCATGTGGATTTCCTACTTGATGGAAGCACCAAAACTAAGTTTTCTGCAGCAAGCAAAAGATGAAGAGACAAAGGGAAAAGTTGTGAAAATTTTTTGGATGTCGCAAGGACCCTAGAGAGACAGGGCATTATCTTTAGGAGAACCAAAGAACAAAATGGCAACTTTGTTCAAAATGTTCAGTTTCAAATGAGATAGGTGGCTGCTCTTGATACCCAATATAGACCATACCAATTTGCCAATTTATGCAAAATTTCTCAGAACGAGTTTATTAACTTGCTTTCAGCAAAAATCAGGGAGAAGATCCTCGACAAAGTCTTGGATTCAAAATTTTTTTTCTGTGATGGCTGAAACGACACCAGATTCTCCACATTTTGATAAGCTTGCGGTCATAACCCGCACTATCAGCTCAGAAGGGACACCTAGAAAAAGACTGTTGCGAGGCTAGGAAGCATAATAGGAACATTGTCAAGGAGAGGAATTCCTTTGAATAAACTAGCTTTCCAGTCTTATGGCTATGCAATGGCAATGTCAAATCAAATTAATGGAGCCCGGTAGAACGTATATGAGCTTGTTGATTCTTTGTGCCTTATATTCCCTGCCAGGTGGTGACTAAACACTGTTATAGAGAATAATACAATTCATTTCTCGGTGGATTACAAGGACTGAAAGTATACAAGCAGTAATTTCTTCATTTGAAGCAATCGTTTCAGCCATTGACGAATTTTAACAAATAAGAACGCCGAAGCATGAGCAAAGGCACAAGCTAGCGGCCCTCTGAAGAGGTTTCTAGCCTTAGACTTTATCGCCTGCCTCATGGTTATGAAAAATATAATATAGAAGATCAGGATAGCAAAAGACAAACTTAAAAAAGAGGAAGTCAACATCATCGATGCAGTGGAGATGCTTGAAGCTATGCTTTTCGAAAGAATATCGGAGGAGGAAATCAACGAATTAATTGATAGTGCAGCAGTGTTTCCCAGATAGATGAAAGTCGACTCATGGGTAGATTTCACCGGACATCATCGTCGGCTACTTGGACCATCTTGTTTTGACAGCCGACCTCAGAGTCAAACCGAGATATCATTGCATCATTTCTATATACAATATTTTAGAATCCTACTTGATAGGTTGACTACAATGATTGGAGATAATCGCAGAACTTACATTGCCAACTTTCAGCCATTTTCTTCCTTACTTCAGCCTTCTTTAAAAAAAACTGTTTCGATTGCATATATTGAGCTAGCAATAACGTTGTTTCCAAAACCAAGAAAGAACTTCAGATTCTACTGCTCTTTAAGTAGAGCTTGAACTTCTGTTTCACTGTCGCCAGGGCGCCACTTGCTTCAGAGATGTCGTAGGTTAAGGCAATCACCAGCAACATCAGCTTAAGCAAGCTAATCGTCTTTGCAAATTAGCCGTGACAGTACTCATTGCAGTTGTTGCTGCCAAAAGAACATTGTTGCTGCAAGCTCAAGCTTGCTGCAAGCTCAAGTTTGTTAATAATTTGCTGAAAACTGTCGTGGTTGATTCTCGACTAGATTCTCTCATTTCGTCGATGAATGAAAAAATCTCACCGATGCCATTGACTTAAACAAGATTTTTCAACCCTTTGAAGAAGACTCTTTCAGCACTTTGAAGAAGGTCCACTTTGAAGAAGAGGCGAATACAAATTTAGCTATTATTAGTTACACATTTACGCATGAGTTTTTTCGGTTTAGTTCGTTGTTAGTCTCCATAGATAAGAATAAATGATAAAGGATTAATGTGTAATAAATGCTCATGAGTCGTATAAAATGATCTAGGAGTCGTTTAAATAAGGGGATCTTACCCCCTCCCCTGGCCTGGTTGCTTCGAGCCACCCCTACCACCTCTCCAACATCTTTCCTCAAAATACCGTAAGTTTATTAAATATTGAACTAATCAGAGACCAATTGCCTAAAATAGAATTAATCAATATTTCTATACTAGGTGATAGAGGGTCAAAAACTACAAATAAAATATTTTTTCACTTTCTGAAGCTGATAAGCATTTCTAGAGTTTCAGGCCTTTGAGCATTTTACTATTTAAATAAAAAAAATTTCAAAAGGCTTATATCAGTCAATAGAATAATATAAAGCTGTCTGGAAATCCTTACTCGTATTTTGGAGCTGGTAAGTATTTTGATCCTGGAGGTCTTTGAAGACTTCGCACGATTCCAAATATTTGTTCCTTCCGATTCCGTAAACTACAATCGTCATAGCATAGTGATTAGTGGATTATTATAATAAATGCTTGAGAACAGGGAAACTATCAAATATTTATTAATTATGATCAGTTTTTAAAGTTTTTTTCTTACTTTAAAAAGAAGAGTTGTGACAAAGAGTCAAACTTTAGCGCAAAGAGCATGGCGTTGAAGAGGGAACAGCGCCTTTCAGATACGGAAAAATTTCTGTTCGTTTTAAGTTTAATGTCACACCTTACTTTCAGTTAAAAAAAATGTTTTCTTTATTTAATTTCTGAACGTTTTTGGAAGTTTTTATTTCAATATTTCTGAATGTTTTTGAAGATTTTCATTCAATTTCTGAACGCTTTTTGTTAATTTAATAACTTATTTTTTTTAAATAATGCCGGGAAATGTGGCTCCCCCTCCATGGAAAATTCCTTCCCCTCACGGAAATCCCTCCTTGTAAAGTTCTTCCCGCCCAAAATACGGCCCCCCACAAGGGAAATTCCTCTCAGACAATTCCATTCTATTTGAAAATTATCCCCAGAAAATCTCTTTCCGGCTGAAAATTTTTTCTTAGTCCACTTTTATTTAAAAAGAGACTTATTTCTGATTGTTTTTAAAATCATGCCGAAAATATCCCTCTCCGTAGAAAATTCTTCCCACAAATACCCCCCCCCCTCTATGCCCTAGTAGAAGGGTGCTCTCCCAAAAAATTTACTCTGGAGAATTTATCCTGTGGAAAAATCCCCCCATGGAGAATTTCACCTGTGGAGAATCCCCTCACTTTTCCTGACATGTTTTGTTTAAGCAAAGTATTTTTTATGGGGCTGGAGAAGTTCCTCGTTGATAAAGACTTCCGAATATGAAGCCGAAATAGTCGGAGTTTTATTATAGTTACTACAAAAAAGTTTTTCTACTCTTGTTTCTTCTCTGCATTATAAAAAAAATCACCCGTGTGTTTATGTTTGAATTTGAATTTAACTCTCAAGTTCTTACTGTACTGTTTTTTTTTTCTCTTGAATAGTTAAGACTTAGGACCTAGACCTTAGACATAGGATAAATTCAGTTTTACATCGTCAGTAAATTCAAATTACCGTTTTTTCACCAGTGGAGAATTTGATTAACTTTCACTAAAGCAAAGATAATCCAAAGCATAATTTATGAACAAGCTACATTTAAGCATACTTACAACGGCTTGTAAGCCTAAATAACAAGGCTTTTGGCCCATTCCTGAAACCCCTAAGACCTCCCTCCCAAACAAAATGGAGCAGTCAAGACAAATGCCCATTTAACAACTATCAATTTAGGGTTGGGTCTTCGCCCAAGAACTAAAAAGTTTGTTGTACAACACATCCAATTAGCTAAGGAATTACTGTCTTAAGTTTCAACCTGTCTGAAAAAAGGTTTGTTGGCCTTTTTAAGGTCCCGTTTTTAGATTAACCAATACTGTTTTAAGTTTTTTTTTTACGAATACACTAGACCCAAAGACTATCAGATGTAAGTTTCAAGTCAAACAAAAAAAAATTCTGGCGCATGTTTGGGGGGGGGATCTTGTCCTCAGCCCAATTTTCTCTTATGCATGAGGGTTCCCTTGGCCCAGGAGCTGCCAGTTGTAAGTTTTAAGCTATTTAAAGAAAATAGGTCTCTGACCCTTTTTAGGGGGGGATCAGTATTTTTTCATTTCTCTTTTCTTGTGCATTGGGGTTTTCTTAAGACAAGGATTTAACTTATTCCAAGTCAACTGGAAAGAAAATTCAACCGAACGTGGGAGGGGGGAGGTCTATATTTGAACTAGAAGAAACTTTAGACTCAGAGCGTAGTTTAGGCTTTCGAAACTTTCCCGAAAGTTTCATTTATCTAACACAGCTACTTTCCAATATAGCAAAAAGTCCTTCCTCTAGTATTTTGCATCAGTTTCAAACTAACCAAGGACGCACATTTTTCTGGCCCATTTGCAGGCCCCCAAGCCCCTTCCTCTCCCAACAAAATATGTATTGCTCTTGGCAAAGGAAACGATCCCTGATATTTTTAAGCCAATCAGACAATCAAGATCAAACACGCGTTTCTGTTTCAACTACAAGAACTATTGTTCAATATTTACCAAATCATATTATTGAGTTTCAAATAAAGTTAATACACCATTCGATGCCTTTTTTATTGATGCATATCGGAGGTAAGTTTAAACTTTACCCCCACCCCGCTAATGTAGAAATATATACCCGGAATTGGTTTATATAGGGGGAGGGGGCTAAAATTCATTTCCGATAGAAATGATTGTTATACTCGTAATCAGCATAAAACGAGGCATCGAATTGTGTATTCACTTTATTCCTAACTCAATAATATGATTTGGTAAATATTGACCGAACTATTTTTAAACCAATCGGCACTTTGTACCTTTCATTGCCCTTCCTCAAAGATCTTGGGGGTGGTCGTCATTTTATAACCAGATCCATATTTAATGGAACTTTCCATGATTTTAAAAGAATTATTGTCTCAAAAGTTTGGTCTGATTTTATGGGGGGAAGGTGTGAAGGGACCAAGTAAAAGAGGGCACAGTGGACTGACTGCCTTACAAACACTTGAGACACTTAAAGAGGACACTAGAATCTTCAGTTTCCCATCAAATGAGCCATCTTTGAAGTCTCTAAGATTATCTCTTACATAAAAAAAAAGTCAAGGAAAAACAATGAAAATACATGGGAGTCACATGGCTCTTTACTTTGGCAATGTTAAGCGTTGCCTCTGAATAAAATGTTTTGAAAGATATTTATACTATTAGCAAAACTACAAACTGTATAAATTGCTCTAAATATTAAAAAGAGAGAGATTAAATTTTTAATTAATGCAATGCGGAACAGAAATTAAAAATTAAGTTCTTTAATAATGTACAAATTTTGTAATTTGGCTCATTCATTCTACAGGTTGGATTGAGGAAAAGTTCTATACAATTAAACTTTTAAGGGAAGAAGTGAATTAAAACGCCAATATTAAGTATTTCAAAATTATTGGCATGCCGAGAAAACTTCGCCACGTGGTTGAAGTAAAAGACCGAAATCCAAACTAACCTTATTGCAAATGTTAATAATTCCAGTTTTCAGCACTTTCACATTTTTGGCATTCTTTGCCACGAATTCTCCTGCTTGTTTTGGAAGAAGCTTCATTAGTCTTTTGAATGTTCTTGAAATTTTTGCCTTGCAAGAGGTTAAATAGACGCTTAATAATACTGGACAGCGTTTCTATGAAGCAAAAATAAACAGAAAATCAAGAAAGTCTAAATTAAGCTAAATTCAAAATTACGCTCTTCAATTCTTCTCTTTGGTTTAAAAACCAATTGAACCGAAATCTAAATACAAGCAGGCGTAACTCATATTTTTGGAAGAAATGTTATACTGTTATATGAGTTCCCTCTTAATTGGTGTTGAAGATTGTTACATAAGAAATTACGCTACAGAGCACTGGCCATCTATAAATAATCAGCTTATCAGAGTCAAGCTTGCAAAGTTTTGCTGTAAACAATGTGATACACGTAATTACTCATCAGTAAATCAAAAATTTCGTGGTAATGAACTGTAAGTAAAGAGCGACCCGGCTCAATAGTAACCAAAACTCTAAAAGACGGAATTTTGATACCAATAGATACATCAAAAGAATCGAATTTACATGCTTATATTAAATATGTAAGTTTCATCAGGTTTAGTCCTACCCATTATAAGGTACGTGTAATATTTAGTATAGAAAGTAATATAATATAGAAATTACTATAAGATCATTGGTCAAGTATATCGCGTCCTTACATTGAATTGACGTGATATGCATTACCTTTAAATTTGCCCAGCTGGCTTTTTGTCTCCCATGTCTCAATTATTTGTTTTGTTTCTACCTCCTCTCCCCAGATTGCTTGATTGAGGCCCATCAAGCAAAATAATTAACTCCCGCCTATCTATTTCATCTTAAGTATTCCAGAAAACCTTTCACTAATATTACTCGGAAAAATGAACTGATACGTACAAGGGCAAATGAAGGAGGAGGGGGCCTCAAGCATCTACCCTCTCCAAATCCATCTTTTAATATCTGGGCAGTTAATATTCAAATTATCAAATAAATTTGCTCCCTAAAACTGTATTTTCAATACGTTAGGCCTACCACGAAACAAAAATTCTTGCCTGCATGCTTTAATTAGTAACATGTAATGAGAAAAACTTCAGCATACCTTAGTTAGTTTAAATTTGGGTAGCTGCTCAAGCTAAAAGAAAATATATAAGAGTTTTTCATTAATTCAAATATTTAGCTAACAAATATATGGGCCATCGAAAGAATATCCATTTTCCCGAACACAAATGATATCGTAGTTTGCATAATTTATTTATTACAGAATATGATATTACATAATACAGAAAATCCAATTGACGCAAGGATTGGAGGTTTAAATGCCACTTGACGCAAGGATTTGGAGGTTTAAATTTCAACCTCTTTAGAAAAGTAAAGTATTTAAATGGGTAATTAGAAAAAAAATCTGTAAAAATTACAGGGTGATGTGTAATTTGGCTCATTAATAACTTTAACCGTCCGTAAAAACGGTGCTAATGAAACGGTTCTAATTAGTGCTAATGAATTATCAAAGGGTCAAAATTGGAAAAATTAAGTAAACATCTCCTTGTTTAGGTTATTAGCTTACCCGGCCAGTGAACCTCGCAGTTCATGCATGTTTGCAATATATTATAGGATATTTATTACAGGAGATTATTATCATTATGGGTGAGTCCACAAAATTAGGTCAAGGATCAAAAGACATAATAATAGAAAATAGTAAAAAATAATAATAATAAATAAGCTAAAAACATAGCACCAATAGATGCTCGGCTATTTTTCTCCCTTAGTAGAAGAGCCTCCCCAGGTAGTGTCAAGAGATACACCATTGTTTCTACCCATCCTGAAAATGGCACCTACCGACTCAGGGACGCAGTTCCAGCACTTTTATTGAGGGTTCAAGAGGGGTCCACCTGCAGAGAATAAAGGGACATGGGCTATATAATAATTTTCCCCTTAATTATTGTGGAGAAATTGCCCCCCCTCCCTCGCTCCTTTTAAATGACGCCACTGCACCAACTTTGGTGGAAATCAGCGACCAACGATATTTGATCCTCAGAACCGGAACTAGGAAAGAGCTTCTTTTTCTCACCTCGGAGCGCTCTTCAAGAAAATTATCTTGCACTACGATCGGCACTTCATTAGGAAAAAGGGTAATGTTTGATTCTAGGTGTAAGGTTAAGCGTGTTTTGGTTACACTTCAGTGAATGTTGAGGGATATACTAAACTAAACAAAAAGACACTATGTGCATCCTGTTAATAAAAAAGGTGTATCTACAATATTTCATGAACAGCTAATGGCATTAAGCTTAAACTTTCAGGACATGTTTAGGAAGATGTTGAAAGTGATTAGAGGGCAACTAGTTCCCCTCCCATTCCTTTTTAGCTGCCCTCTCCCCATGTTATCTGATGTAACCTTTTGGAATAGCCATCTTGTGCAAAAATAGTCAAAAAGTCAAATAACTATAGCTACAGCGATGAAAAACCGCGATTGTTTATTTTTAAGGTTAGTCAATGGCAGTGCAATAGCGCTGCCTAAGTAAAGAACGATGTGGGCACAATGTATTTTTTTTGGTTATTGGTCTCAGACCAGGGCACTTCGTATCGAAGGAGTTGTCTTAGGGACTTCGAGAAGGGCTCATTCAATTGAAAATAGAAAGGACTAAGGGGAAGGCAACTAACACCCCTTCCACGCCCACCATTTCCCCAAACATATCCAATCAAAATTTTTAGGTAACCATTTTGTTCAGCGTAGTTGATTTCTAGATAGAAATTGTGTTTTTGAGGAGGACACTCCCCCACAGGGCAAGGGTTGTAAGTTATGCCCTGGGGGCATATAAGGTTTTTATAGAAAGTGTTGTCGTAGAAACTTCAAAAAAGGCTCGTTCGATTGGAAATTCTAAGGGCTAGTGCCCTTTTTAATAATCGAAAGTGATTGGAGGACAACTAACCCCCCGCTCACGCCCACCTTTTCCCCAAACAAGTCCAATCAAAATTTTGAGATAGCCATTTTGTTCAGCGTAGTTGAAAGCTCTGTAAATTAGGTCTTTGAGGATGACAGCCCCTCCCCCCCATAGCCCTCAGGGCAAGGGTTTTGAGTTATGCCCTTGGGGCATATAAGGTTTTTTATAGAAGCCGTTGTCGTAGAAAAGTGAAAAAGGGTTCATTTAATTTGAAACTGTAATGGCTAGTGCCCTTTTTAATAGTCGAAAGTGATTGGAAGGCAACTAAAACCCCTTCAACGTCCACCATTTATCCAAACACATCCAATCAAAATCTTGAGACAGCCATTTTGTTCAAAGTAGATGAAAGGTCTGGGAATTATATCTAAGAGGATAACACTTCCCCCACAGCCCTCAGGCTTAGGGTTGTAAGTTATGCCCTGGAGGCATATAAGGTTCTTATTGAAAGTTTTATCGAAGAAACTCGAAAAAGGGCGTACTCGATTGGAAATTCACAGGGCTAGTGCCCTTTTTAATAGTCAAAAGTGATTTGATGGCAATTAACCCCCCTCTCACGCCAAACATTTCCCCAAACACATCCAATTAAAATTTTTAGATAGCAATTTTCTTCAAGGTAGTTAAAAGGTCTGGAAATTAGGTCTTTGAGGATGACACCCCCCCCTCCAGCCCTCAGGGAAAGGGTTGTAAGTTTTGCCTTAGGGACATATAAGGTTTCTATTGAAAGCGTAGTCGTGGAAACCTCAAAAGGGCTCATTCGATTTAAATTGAAAGGGCTAGTGCCTTTTTTCATGGTTGAAAGTGATTGGAGAGCAACTAACGCCCCTCTCACGCCCACCATTTCCCAAAACATATCCAATCAAAATTTTGAGATAACCATTTTTTAATGTAGTTAAAAAGTTCTGGAAATTAGGTCTTTGAGGATGACAACCCCCTCAGGGAAAGGTTTGTAATTTATGCCCTGGGGCACATAAGGTGTTTAAAGATAGCATAGTCATAGAAACTCAAAAAGGACTCATTTGTTTGGAGGGCTTGACATTTTTATAGTAAAGATCGATGTGGATACAATGCATTATTATTTTTTTCTTTTTTTTGTTTAGACCAGGGCTCTTCGTATCGAAGGAGTTATCTTAGGAACTTCGAAAAGGGCTCATTCAATTGAAAATAGAAAGGGCTAAGGCCCTTTTTAATAGTCGAAAGTGATTTGAGGGTAACTGATCTCCCTGCCTCGCCCGTCCTCCCATTTGTCCATTAGGTTTAAAAACTAAATATTGCCTTAAGATTAAATCAAACTGCACTGTGTTACTGCTAATTCCCGATGAGGTATCTCAACAGTATCCCAAGAACGACTGAGGGTATTATGTTCAAACTTTCGGGGCTACTTCTTCTCTTGAAATTTAACCAAATCAAAATAGCGTAAGTGCATCCAAACTATCAAAGAAAGTAAACACATTTTTTTGCGAATGATATCAAGTTTTCTATTTCAGGTCAACTAGAGGAGGTATGAAAGTGAATTAAACACTACTATTTGTGTCCAGATTTTTAAAAGGGTGTATGTTGTTAAAAATTGCTGAAAAATTTTCTCCAGCATACAAATAGCAAGTCAAACTATATAATCTCAATAAAACGAAAAGATGGTAAGAATTATTTTCTTTTTGACTGTGTCAATATTGACTATGTCAATATAAAACGAACAGAAATTAATAAAAAAAACTTTTTCCACAAAAAACGTTTTTCAAAGAAAAGTAAAGAACTCTATTAAACCAAAAATGGGCAAAAATAAAATCAAATTTTCAACCAAGCGTGAAACTACCACAAATCAGCATCGATAAATAAATGAAGCCCAAAACGAACAGAAATTACAATAAATAACCGATTCAAACTCAAAACGATCAGAAATTAACATGAGTAGGGCTCAAAACCCCTATGCCTTTCCAAGACCAGAACATAATTCGCACTTTACTGAAAAGAATACAAATGAATGTGCATTGTCAGTTTATAATATACATATACTGATATTTATTAACCCCCCCCCCCAACAGCCCTCAGGGCAAGGGTTGTGAGTTATGCCCTTGGGGCATATTAGTTTTTTTTTATAGAAACTGTTGTCGTAGAAACGTCAAAAAGGGCTCATTTGATGTAAAATTGAAATGGCTAGTGCCCTTTTTAATAGTCGAAAGTGATTTGGATGGCAACTAACCCCCCTCTCACGCCCACCATTTCCCCAAATACATCCAATCAAAATTTTGAGATTGCAATTTCCTTCAATTTAGTTGTAAGTTCTGAAAATTAGGTCTTTGAGGATGACACCCCCCCCCCCAGCCCTCAGGGCAAGGGTTGTAAGTTTTGTCCTAGGAACATATAAGGTTTCTATTGAAAGCGTAGTCGTGGAAACCACAAAAGGGCTCATTCGATTTAAATTGAAAGGGCTAGTGCCTTTTTTCATGGTTGAAAGTGATTGGAGAGCAACTAACGCCCCTGTCACGCCCACCATTTCCCCAAACATATCCAATCAAAATTTTGAGATAGCCATTTTGCTTAACGTAGTTGAAAGCTCTGGAAATTAGGTCTTTGAGGATGACAACCCCCTCACAGCCCCCAGGGAAAGGTTTGTAATTTATGCCCAGGGGGCACATGAGGTGTTTATAGAAAGCGTAGTCGTAGAAACTCAAAAAGGACTCATTTGTTTGGAGGGCTTGACATTTTTATAGTAAAGATCGATGTGGATACAATGCATTATTATTTTTTTCTTTTTTTTTATTTAGACCAGGGCTCTTCGTATCGAAGGAGTTGTCTTAGGGACTTCAAAAGGGCTCATTCAATTGAAAATAGAAAGGGCTAAGGCCCTTTTTAATAGTCGAAAGTGACTTGAGGGTAACTAGTCCCCCTCCCACGCCCATCCTCCCATTTCTCCATTAGGTTTAAAACCTAAATATTGCCTTAAGATTAAATCAAACCGCACTGTGTTAATGCTAATTCCCGATAAGGCATCTCAGCAGTATCCCAAAAACGATTGAGGGTATTATGTTCAAACTTTCGGGACTACTTCTTCTCTTGAAATTTAACCAAATCAAAATAGCGTAAGTGTATCCAAGCTATCAAAGAAAGTAAACAGATTTTTTTGCGAATGATATCAAGTTCTCCATTTCAGGTCAACTAGAGGAGGTATGAAAGTGAATTAAACACTACTATTTGTGTCCAGATTTTTAAAAGGGTGTATTTTGTTAAAAATTGCTGAAAAATTTTCTCCAGCATACAAATAGCAGGCCAAACTTTATAATCTTAAAAAAACGAAAAGACTTAAAGAATTATTTTCTTTTTGACTGTGTCAATATTGACTATGTCAATATAAAACAAACAGAAATTAATTAAAAAAACTTTTTCCACAAAAAAAGTTTTTCAAAGAAAAATAAGAACTCCATTAAACCAAAAATGGGCAAAAATTAAATCAAATTTTCGGCCAAGCGTGAAACTACCACAAATCAGCATCGATAAATAAATGAAACCCAAAACGAACAGAAATTACAATAAATAACCGATTCAAACTCAAAACGATCAGAAATTAACATGAGTAGGGCTCAAAACCCCTATGCCTTTCCAAGACCAGAACATAATTCGCACTTTACTGAAAAGAATACAAATGAATGTGCATTGTCAGTTTAATATACATATACTGATTTTTAGTAACCAAAATGATAATATTATTTGATTTATTAAAGTTATAAAAGTAAAAACATTTTATTTCAGTAAAGTGCAAATTATGTCCTGGCCTTGGGAAGGCATAGGGGTTTTGAGCCCTACTCATGTTAATTTCAGCTCGTTTTGAGTTTGACTCGGTTGTTTATTGTAATTTCTGTTCGTTTTGGGTTTCATTTATTTATCGATGCTGATTTGGGGTAGTTTCACTCTTGGTAGATTATTTTATTTTTATTTTTGCTCATTTTTGGTTTTATGGAGTTCTTTACTTTTCTTTGAAAAACTTATTTTGTGGAAAAATTTTTTTAATCAATTATTGAAAAAAGAGGGGTCAAGTTTAATCTTAAGTCTCCAAAAAGCCTATAGGCATTAAGGTAAAACTTTTAGAAAATGTTGAGGATGATGCCAAACAAAATAAAAACACACTACATGCAGGAGAGTTGTCAAAAAGAAACAATAGCAATATCTAAGGAAGGGCTAAGGGTCTTAAGTTTAAACTTTAAAGGTATGTTAAGAGGGATATTGAAAAAGGAACGGAGAGCAGCCAGTCCCCCTCTCTTGGCTTTTTAGGTGCCTCTCTTAATACTAATAGATATCTTAAAAAGCTATTTTATTCAAAATAGTCCTGAGGTCTAATAGTTATCCCTCCGGGGATGCCATACCCTCATAGCCCCCAGGGCAGGGGCTGTAAATTATCCACTTTGCCCATCTTTAACATGCATGATTTATCGTTTGGAAAGGGGGTGATGTTTGATCATGGATGAGTCCGGAAAGACTAAGGGTATTGGAATGAAATTTTTTGGAATGTTGAGAAGTATGTTGAACAAAAACCAGAAGATATTATCTGGATCCAAGTTATGAAAAAGTCGTATATGGAATCTTTTTGTGACAGATAAGGGTATTGACTTAAAACTTTTAGTGTCACTACTACTACTACTGTTACTGTGGCTGCAAATACGACTGGTTACCATCACAACAGCAACTACTTCTGATTGTGCCTAATTACGACTGTGACTGTGACTGCTTGCAATTGGTACTACATCTACTTGTGACTAATTTCAGGGAATGTTAAATGATATCAGAAACTCACTATGTGCATACTGATTGTCAAAGGGGCTCATCAGCAATATCTCAGGAACGGCTGAGGGCACTAAGTTAATATTTTCAGAGCACAGTGACAAGTTCTTGAATCTTCAGAGACTGCTGGAGAAGATGTTAAACTAAATCAAAAGATACTATGTGCGTCTAGGTTATCAAAAGGGTATATCTGTAATATCCTGGGAGTGGCTAAGGGTCAGAATACTCAATCAAAAGATACAATGTGCATCTCGGTTGTCAAAAGAGTCTATCTAAAATATTCCAAAAACGGCTAATGGCATTTAGTTGAAACTTTCAGGGAATGTTGAGGGGGGGGGGGTGATGTAAATGAAAATCCACTGATTGAAACTTTTAAATTAGAATTGGATATTTTAATTCTTACCCCAGAGACATAAAAAAGTGGAGAAATATTCTTTATATTAAAAAATAAAAACCTCCGTCTATCAAAACCGAACAGAAACTAACTAAAAACAATCAGAAAATAAGTTTTTTAATGAAAAGTGAAGAGCCATTTTAAATTTAAAGCAGAAATACCCCCTATAATAATTCAAACTCAAAATAACCAGAAATTAATATTCAAGAGTAAATGAAACCCAAATATAAAATACAAGGTTTATTTCACTGTAATTTCTAGTTTTGTTTTTCAATATTGTAATATAAAAGAAAATATTTGTAATATATTAAAAAAAAAAATCCAGGCTAGCTTTTTAGTTGTAGGAACATCCACTATCTCTCGATGACCGATATAAAAAAGATTGGCGTTAGCCAATTCAGTTTTGTGTTATTTTTGATGTTTATATTTCTTTTACCTATCTTATTATTATATACACCCTACTTATTACACATCACTTTGGGGAATTTCAACAAGGATAGTAAATGTGTTAAAATACCGGTATCAATAATTTCCTATGATAAAATGCCACAGTCAATAGTTATTGTGTACACATTGGTGGCTAAAGTTACAAGCGATGTTCCAAAATGAGCTAAGGTGTGATTTTTATCAAGTTGATTACAATTGAGAAAATTAAATGAGTGAGCAGGCTGACAATTTTATCTTCAAACAAACATATTTAAATTAGTGAAGAATTCTAGCCGTAAAATTCGAAAGAAAATGTCATCAATGAACGTAGTAAGTGTAAGCGAAATAGATAAAAGCAAGGGGGGCACGCAAAGGGGATAACGCACCGGAATAGCATGGTTGAACACGGGTTCTAAGAAGACATTTACCCGTGTTGAACACGGCAGTCAAAACGATAATCTGCACACCCACCCCATCGAACTCCGTGTTGGATGTGGGTGGCCTGAAAACGAGGCTTAAGTAGCTGCGTTTAAAAAGTTATCAGTTGGTTATTGAAAATGCCATAACCTAGCCTATTGCCGTGTTAGGGAGTGGAAAACACAGCTTTACACAGGGCAAATCCTTAGACGGACCAAGCGTTCAGAGGATTTTTCGCATAGGGAATATGGGAATTATTTGTGTTTCTGTTAAAACGGTACTGTTCTGATATATGTACGACACGCCAGGCATCCACTCGACAAAAGCATAGATTTGACGCTATCTAATGTTGTATAAACAAGTATTCAGGGGTTTCTCACTCTCGGAACTATATTTAACCTTTAGTTTTTTGGGGTTTAGGGGGGGAAGCCTAGGTAAGGTTAGGTTACATATTTAACATATGCTATGCTTTACGCCACCCCACCCCCTAATGTGCAAATATATAGCCCATTTTTGTTCACAAACTATTATATTTCCATCATATTTCGTTTTAGTTCATTAGCATTAACCAAACTTCACTTCTTGCGTGTTTTACAGATATTAGAACAGTACCGTTAAAACCAGAAAGATTCAATTTTCAGGGGGAAAAACAGAGAATTTTCGTAAAATAGCAAACTCTATCGCAATCACGAAGTGTAACGGTTCTTAATAATAGATGGTAGCATCAGGGCCCATAATAAATGCTTCCTTTTTAGAGTTTTAAATTTTCCTTATTAAAATTCTAAGATAATATTTTAATTATGGGACTAGGATGTCGTCACACATCTTAATCACTTTTAGATTTAAATCTAACTTCAATTTACAATTGTTGCCTCCAGGTTTTTTCACTTAAATGGAACTTTCTACTCGAATGAAAACACAACTCAAAGAAGGTTAGACTAGAGGAACATATCTGATATTGAGTATTAAAATCCTGCTCAATACGTAGACTGTTGCTGAAGGACAAACGAAATCCATAATATCGATGCCGCCAGACGCCAATACTTTCCTTAAAAACTGTGGAGGTTTGATCCTTACCCCTTTATTAAAATAAACTGAAATCGGTAGCGTAAGAGACAAAATACAAAAACTAAACAACTGCGTTTACGCAACGCAGTAAAACAAAACACAAGTTAAGGTAAAAGTCGGATGAAATGCTAAGGAAAAGATTCGGAGGGTTCATCTCAACGAAACTCTTGAACATTCTTCCATATTTTTGCCTAAGCCCAAAGTTTTGTTGAGCTTTACAAACTCCTCTTCAAATTCTTTAATGCTGATGATACTTCTTGGCTATGCAAAGGTACATATAATCGTGGTATATGTTGTACAAAAGAAGCCCTCGTACACGAGAGTGCACGGGGGAGCAACTCCCCTCGTGCACTTTCTCTCATAGGTGCTCGTAGGTGCTCAAACCATTCAAACTGTTCCTATTCGTGACTAAAATCTATGTTGACAAAGAAAAAAAAATCTAGATAGATAGGTATCTAGATAGGTCAGAAGTCTGAGAAAATTCGTTAAGAGCCTTAATTTAGGTTTTTGCAAATGATGTCATGTAGTAGCAATTGCAATGAAGTCATGACATTTTTCACACTTGTGTGGAAAAATTGAAGATTTTCATGTATGGAGAAATCTATATTAAATTGCTTAAAGAGCAAAATACTGGTATTTGCATATATTTTGACAAGGATTATTACCTTTTCATCGTGCAGTATTCACCAGCTTAATGTTTTTTTTCATTCTATAAATTTTTTTCTAGTTTAGAGTATTTATTTCAACAGTAGCTTTTAATTTTTAAGGCACGCCTTTTCTACAGCATCTTGTACTTTTTTTTTGCTTTTGCTCCACCGTGGGAAATTTTTCATTGGAATATACTTATAGCTCCTATTATTTCATTATCCTATCTCTCACGTTATCTGGTCTCGGGTGAATTTTTATCACATTGTTAAACTTTTGAATGCCTCTAAAATTTGAGCAATTTTATGGTGCTTCCAAAAACGAGGAATTCCTGGGCAGCCTTAACTTGATTAAATAAAAAAAACAAGTTTTTTTAACTGAAAGTAAGGAACGACGTTAAAACTTAAAACGAACAGAAATTATTCCGTATATGAAGGGGGCTGTCCCCTCCTCAACGCCTCGCTCTTTACGCTAAAGTTTTTTTATTGTTTAAAAAATAGAGTTGTGAGAAAGTCAAACTTTAGCGTAAAGAGCGAGGCGTTGAGGAGGGACAGCCCCTTCATATACGGAATAATTTCTGTTCGTTTCAAGTTTTAACGTCGTTCCTTACTTTCAGTTAAAAAAATTTGTTTTTTTTATTTAATTTTTGAACGTTTTTGAATTAATGCAGGTTTTGATTTTGGCTTACCATTCATGAATAATTAAAACAAAATTTGTATATTAATTTTCTTGAAACTTGTTTAATTTTATTTAGGAACGTTTTTATTTGTAATAAATATACGTAACTTAGAATTAACTTACGTAACGAACTTCTATATTCATAAATTTTTAACACGTATATTAGGGGGTTCGCCCCCTAGTCAATACCCTGCTCTTTAAACTATAGTTCGAATTTTTTTTCCAGTTCTTTAAAAATGACCTCTTAATCACAATCAGTTGATCAGTTGAAAAACTTGTTTTTTTTTATTTAATTCCTGATCTTTTTCTTTAATAATGCTGGGAAATCCGGCGCCCCCTTCATAGCAATGTCCCTTCCCCCATGAAAACTTCCTTCATGGAAAGATCCTTCCATATAGCCCCCGACCCTCTCCTTCCCCCACCTACCAGAAAAAATCTCCTCTGAAAAAGTCTGTATACTTCCCAATAACCAATACTATATGTTAACATTGAGTAAAGTTCATAACTTTCAGCCCTCCCCTGGGGACTTTGGGGGATCAAGTCATCCTAAAAGACATTTTTATAATATTTTCGACCATGCTGAACAAAATGGCTATCTCAAAATTTTGATCGGGTGACTTTGGGAAAAAATGAGCGTGGGAGGGGGCCAAGTTGCCCTCCATTTTTTTTGGTCAATTAAAAAGGTCACTATAAATTTTTTTTTACATTCCAATGAGCCCTCCCAAAATATTATCGGACCAATGGGTCGATACAATCACGCCTGGGGAAAAAAAAAAAACAAAAAAACAAAAAAAAAACAAAAAAAAAAACACGCAACCGTGATCTTTCTTCTGGCAAAAAATGTAAAAATCCACATTTTTGTAGATAGGCGCTTGAAACCTCTACAGTAGGGTTCTCTGATACGCTGAATATGATGGTGTGATTTTCATTAAGGTTCTATAACTTTTAGGGGGTCTTTCCCCCTTTTTTGAAAATCAGCCAAATTTTCTCAGGCGCGTAACTTTTGATAGGTAGCTCTAAACTTGATGAAAGTTATATATTTGAAATCAGCATTGAAATCTGATTCTTTTGATACATCTATTGGTATCAAAAACCCGTTTTCTAGAGTTTCGGTTACCATTGAGCCGGGTCGCTCCTTACTTACAGTTTGTTACCACGAACTGTTTGATTGTTAATCCGTACCAAAAGTGTAATTTTTGTAAAAGTAACTCGCCTTTTTGAGTTTTTTATTACCCGTTTCCAGGAGATGGAGCAGTTTCATAGGCTTTTAATATTTGACGTGTAGCTTTAAACTTAAAAAGTTTTATATACAGTGGACTCCCAATACTTTGAAACTCAAGGGATCAGAGAAAAAGTTCAAATTACTGAGTAACAGGTGGAACAGGAGTTCAAATAATCAAGAAGGAGTTTGGAAGAATTTCGATATACCTGTGCTTTTTTTTTGAAAATTATTATTAATTCTTCGAAGTATCAGAATTTTTTGTCTCTCAAAGTTGCAATGATTCAAAAATGTTTAAAAATAAATAAACTTGTATGCATTAAATGCGTAAATATGTATCAGAAAATATATTTTATTTGAACAGACATTTTTATTCTGTAAACTGCAGAATATACTCTGGCCTTTAAACAGTTTAGGGGGGAGGCTTTCTCTCTTTGTTGTAATTTCTGCTCACTTTAAGTTTCACTTGATAATTTATTTCAACTTTTATTTGTTTTAAGATTTGCCTCTTCATTCCTAGAAATCAGCATCTGTTATATATATATTTTTTTTATGTGATTATTCATTTTAATTACTGCTCGCTTTGGGTTTTGTTTATTCATTCAGAATAATTTCTGTTTGTTTTAAATTTGAATCATCATTAGACTTTATTTCTATTTGTTTAAGGTTTTGTCTTTAATTTTCTTGGGAAAGGTCTATGTTAGAACAGCTTTTGTTCTATTTAAAAGAAATCTCCAAGTCTCGAATCAAAGTTTGACGAATTCATTCTCTTAGTAACCTCGGTTTCACTATATACTCGGTTTCACAATATACTCGGCAACCCCGGTTTCACTATATATCACTATGTATCATGGAGACAGATACCAAAAGATATGATCAGCGAGGTTTCCACACACGTAAGTACTGTACTACACACGGTACAACTGCAAGTAAGGAGCGACCCGGCTCAATAGTAACCGAAACTCTAAAAAACGAAATTTTGAAACCAATAGATGCATCAAAAGAATCAAATTTTTTATGCTGTATTCAAATATATAAGTTTCATCAAGTTCAGTCTTGCCCATCAAAAGTTATTTGCCTGAGAAAATTTGAATTATTTTCGAAAAAAAGGGGGAAGCACCCCCTAAAAGTCATAGAACTTTTACTCTGCCTAACAACTTTATTCTTTAAAACAATAAAAAACTTTAACGTAAAGAGCGAGGCATTGAGGAGGGGACAGCCCCTTTCATATACGGAATAATTTCTGTTCGTTTTAAGTTTTAATGTCGCTCCTTACTTTCAGTTAAAAAAAAACTTTTTTTTAATTACGGAAAAGGTGGCATAGCTGCTTATTGAAAGAATCAAATCCCTTTCACATGCGTGAATATTCTTAATACAGAAGGCAAAGAGGATAAATAGGTAAATGTACACATTCCCAATTAATACGTTATTATTATATAAATCAAATTCAAGAGACTATCACATAAACCAGCTACTTCCAAACACCAGTTGGGCAGGAAAAATTGCAATTATGCATTTGTCCTTCATGGTGACTCTAACATTTACAATTGCATTTAGCCTCACAACAAAACGACTAATAAGCAGTGGCGAGAATAATACAATGCATATTTTCCTTACGAGCTCAAAATACTTGACAATTTCGACGATAATTACTAGAGCATATATTTACATGCATACAAATTAACACTTATATTTAACTTATTAATCACATATATACATGGAGTATGTTAAAAACCATATGACCGAAAAAACTATTTTGCAAAGCAGCCTGTGATTTTTTTTTTTTTTTTTTTTTTTTTTGATGGAGTGACTCATATTTCCTTGGCTACAGCATTTTCAATGGTGATGAGAGCTATAAACAAAGTATCGCTTGTTTCTGTTCTGAGAGCGTAGGTACGTAAGGTGTTGACGGTTAATCCCTGGCCTGGAAGATTATACTAAATCTGAGAGGAAAGAATTTACTAAATTGTATCTGTTTTTACTTAATACCCCAATTTCTTTTGTGCGCGCGGCTATCGCTGAACGCGCGCCGTCAAGCGTCGATTTTTAAAGTAGAAGGATAATCAATAGAAGTTTCACAGTCTTTATTTCTTTATCTCTTCTTGTTTTTTCTTCTTTTTTTTTCTCCTCTTTTCTCTGTCTGGTTCTCTCTTCTTTAGTTTTCCTCGAAATAAACCGACTGACGTCCCCTCTCACCCGATTTTTTTAATAAAAACTACAGAGCGCACTGCATAGGCTGACAACATCGATTCGTTGGAGTTATGGGAAACGAACTAATTCTTTACCTTAAGAAGCGTGGAGCTACTTCTGATTGGTTGAGGCGGCGCTCAGACGTTTTTCATGCACAAGGTCAGTTAAAGCTGCCCTCATTTCCAGTGAATAGACCATGTTCAAATTTTGCCAAAAAACTGCTTTTCTATTGGTATATCGCTAGCCCTCTTACGTCAAAAGTTGAGAAATTTTAACTTTTGACAAAAGGACCGCATAAGCGCTAGTTACGTCGCTCAAGTCGTCCGTCTGAGCGCCATCCAACAGGAACTTTTCCTTTTTTTCCGAGAATTTGAGTCATACAGCAGAGCACAATGAAGTCAGTCTCGAGTAAGAGAGACTTTCAAAAACTGAAAACAGGATTGTGCAAACCATTTTGTTCTAGCTTCACAAACATGATTTAATTTTCAAACACTCCAAACTCTTTTTATCTTATTGGGTCTATTTTATGGCTCTGATGTATCTCACTGATTCCTGATCAGAAGTGAGCAGTCTTAACATGGCAGAAGTGATGAATTTATTTTTTTCTGTTGTGTTGTGTGAAAGAAGAATTACACCTTTTCCTCCACAGAAGAATTAGAGACACAACTTTCACATAAAACTTTCAGAAATATGAAGGTTTATTATTTGTAGAGGATTTATGTATTCATCAAAGCTACAGCAGAAGTGAGTGGTCGGTGTTTTTCAGGAGAAACAATGAAACCACTGAACCTGCACAAATATCAAGGTTTGTTGCTTTTTAACATGATCTGGGCCTGTACTACCATCAATATTTTAGAAAAGTTAGGGTCCATCCTGATTTTCCAAACCATTGAACCTTCTTATTTCCGCAGGTTTGGTGGTTTCTGGAATCACGAGAAAAAGCATAAAACCAGGTTCATATATTGCAGGTTAGATGGGTCCATAAATCTTGACAAAAGCAACACATTTAAGCAGGTTATACGGAAAAGTGAGCTAAATTGGACTAAAATACTTTGATTTGTTCCTGCATCTGCCCCTTTTCACATTTTCTGTCCTTTTTCACAATTTCTGCCCTTTTTCACATTCTCTGCCCCTTTTCACAATTTCTGCCCTCTCGTGAGCCAAAAAAAGTAAAAGTTTTCAAACTTCAGGTTCATTCAGCTATATACAGGAGAATCAAATCCCTTAAAGTTTGGCACTTTTGCGTTCCACAGATGGAACCTTCAACTCTGCTGTGCTGTCAGGATTGTATTTCGACAAAACTAAAGAACGATATTTTGTTCAAAATGTACTTCTTTGTTACCGATTACGGTATTACTTACTGTTGCTTACTGTGTTACTTACTGTGAAAAAATCACTAACATGGTTAAAGATTTTGAGGCTACAGCTACAGACATCATACAAAAGGTTTCTATTTTAGTGACATCTCTTGGAATTGGACTAGGACACGAGAATAAGTACCCAAGAAAATAGCTCGCTTCATATAGGCTACCTTGATTCCCTATGGTTATATAATTTTTCCAAGCACATCACAACAACAGGCCCTGTGTTTGTTTTAACTATTTTTGCATTTGGGCGGTGGGAGTAATCAACCGTGGAAAAACCCTGTCAAAAGGTTCTTGGAGGACTAAATGGTTTACGGTTTCTGTCCACCAGTTAGAAGAACATGAACCACGTCATGGGTCAGGATTTCCTCTCCCTAGAAAACTTACCACACCAGTGGGTGCTGCACATCCTTTTTTGTCCAGTTCTTCACTTGGTCAACAAAAACTGACCTGGCACCCTTGTGCACCAAATGAACCTATCATTATATTCAAAATTGTCACAAGTAAATATTTATTTTTCTTATTTCAGATAAATTTACCAAAAAATTTACTAAATTTTCAAAAATTTACTAAATTTAACCTCAATTTACTAAATATACTAACTCGGGTCCGTTTTTTACTAAATTTAGTAATACTTTACTAAGGTGGCAACAATGCCCACTTCATATGACTGGAGTAGGTGGTTTTTCTTTTCTTATTAAATAAAAAAAACAAGTTTTTTCAACTGAAAGTAAGGATCAACATTAAAACTTAAAACAAACAGAAATTATTACGTATATTAGGGGGGCAGCACCTCCTCAAACCTCGCTCTTTAGGCTAAAATTTTTTAGTACTTAAAAAAAACTTCTTATTATTGTAATTGAACGAACAGTGTTTCGAGAGTCGTTATTAAAGAATTAGGATAGAATTCAAGCTTTGGCGTAAAAAGCGAGGTCTTGAGGAGGAGAAAACCGCTCATATCGGTAATGATTTCTGTTCGTTTTAAGTTTTAATGTTGCTCCTTACTTTCAGATGAAAATACTTTTTTTTAATTGCTGATCGTTTTTTAAGTAATGGCAGGAAATCTGGCTACACATCAAACAGCTCGTGGTAACGAACTGTAAGTAAGGAGCCACCCGGCTCATTGGTAACCGAAACTCTAAAAAACGGAATTTTGATACCAATAGATACATCAAAAGAATCAAATTTTAATTCTGATTTCAAATATATAACTTTCATTAAGTTTAATTTTACCAATCAAAAGTTACGCGCCTGAGAAAATTTGGCTGATTTTCAAAAAAAGGGGGAAAGACCCCCTAAAAGTTATAGAACCTTAATGAAAATCATAGCATCACATTCAGCGTATCAGGGAAACCTACTGTAGAGGTTTCAAGCTTCTATCTACAAAAATGTGGAATTTCCATATTTTGCCAGAAGAAAGATCACGGATGCGTGTTTATTTTTTTTCCCAGGGGTGATCGTATCGACCCAGTGGTCCTAGAATATAGTGGAAGGGCTCATTGGAACGGAAATTAAAAGTTCTAGTGCCCTTTTTAAGTGACCAAAAAAATGGAGGGCAACTAGGTCCCCTCCCAAGCTCATTTTTTTCCCAAAGTCATCTGATCAAAATTTTGAGATAGCCATTTTGTTCAGCATGGTCGAAAATATTGTAACTATGTCTTTTAAGATGACTTAATCCCTCGAATCCCCCAGAATGGACTGGGCTGAAAGTTATTAACTTTACCCAATGTTAACATATAGTATTGGTTATTGGGACCCGGCTCAATGGTAACTGAAACTCTAGAAAACGGTATTTTGATACAAATAGATACATCAAAAGAATTGAATTTTAATGCTGATTTCAAATATATAAATTTCATCAAGTTTATCAAGTATATAAGTTTAATTTTACCTATCAAAAGTTACGCGCCTGAGAAAATTTGGCTGATTTTCGAAAAAAGGGGGAAAGACCCCCTAAAAGTTATAGAACCTTGATGAAAATTCACAACATCATATTCAGCGTATCAGAGAACCCTACTGTAGAGGTTTCAAGCTCCTATCTACAAAAATGTGGAATTTTGCATTTTTTGCCAGAAGATAGATCATGGATGCGTGTTTATTTTTATTTTTTTTTTTTCCCAGGGGTGATATTATCGACCCAGTGGTCCTTGAATATCGTGGGAGGGCTCATTGGAACGGAAATGGCAACTAAGCCCCCTCCTACGCTCATTTTTTTCCCAAAGGCATCTGATCAAAATTTTGAGATAGTCATTTTGTTCAGCATGGTCGAAAATATTATAACCATGTCTTTTAGGATGACTTAATCCCTCGAAGCCCCCAGGAGGAGGACTGAAAGTTATGAACTTTACCCAATGTTAACATATAGTATTGGCTATTGGGACCCGGCTCAATGGTAACCGAAACTTTAGAAAACGATATTGATACAAATAGATACATCAAAAGAATTGGATTTTAATGCTGATTTCAAATATATAAGTTCATCAAGTTTAATCCTACCCATCAAAAGTTAAGCGCCTGAGAAAATTTGGCTGATTTTCGAAAAAAGGGGGAAAGTCCCCCTAAAAATATAGAACCTGAATGAAAATAACACCATCATATTCCGCGTATCAGAGAACCCTACTGTAGAGGTTTCAAGCTTCTATCTACAAAAATGTGGAATTTTACATTTTTTGCCAGAAGAAAGATCACGGGTGCGTGTTTATTTTATTTTTTTCCCCCAGGGGTGATCGTATCGACCCAGTGGTCCTAGAATATCGTGGGAAGGCTCATTGGAATGGAAATTAAAAGTTCTAGTGCCCTTTTTAAGTGACCAAAAAAAATGGAAGGCAACTAGGCCCCCTCCCACGCTCATTGTTTTCCCAAAATTACCTGATCAAAATTTTTAGATAGACATTTTGTTTAGTAGGTACAAAAATATTATAAGTATTTCTTTTAGGATGACTTAATCCCCCGAAGTTCCCGGGACGAGGGCTAAAAGTTATGAACTTTACCAATTGTTAACATATCGTATTGGTTATTGGGAAGTATATAGTACAGACGTTTTCAGGGGAGATTTTTCCTGGTAGTGAGGGGGGGGGGTCGGGTAGGGACGTACGCGGGGGGGGGCCTCCGGGCCCGGCCCCCCCAAATATCACGATTTTTTTCATTTTCCCGTAATTTTCTTATTTTTCTCACAGAATAATGGGTTTCAAGGATTTGGCCCCCCCCCCAAAAAAATTGGGCCCCCCAGAAACAAATTCCTGTGTACGTGCCTGGGGTCGGGGGTTATGTAGGAGGATCTTTCCATGAAGGAAGTTTTCATGGGGGAAGGGACATTGCTATGAAGGGGACGCCGGACTTCCCAGCATTATTTAAAAAAAGATCAGAAATTAAATATAAAAAAAACAAGTTTTTCAACTGCAACAGCAGCAACATCAAAACCTTAAACGAACAGAAAATATTACATATATGATTGGGTTCACCCCCTAGTCAATACCTCACTCTTTAAGCCAGCGATTTTTTAGTACTTTCATAAGAGCTATTTTTTATAATTAACGGCCTTTGTGATTAAGCGGTCATTTTTATAGAATTAGAACAAAATTTGAACTTTCGCTTAAAGAGCAAGGTATTGACTAGGAGGCGAACCCCCTAATATATGTATGAAAAATATATGAATATAGAAGTTCGTTATGTAAGTTAATTCGTAAGTTACTTATATTTATTACTAATAAAAATGTTCGTTAATAAAATGAAACAAGTTTCGAGAAAGCCATTTAACCAAATAAAAGTAAATTAATATAAAACTTTGGTTTTAATTATTCACGTACTGTGAGCCAAGATCAAAACCTGCATTTATTCAAAAACGTTCAAAAATTAAATAAAAAAAAGTTTTTTTAACTGAAAGTAAGGAGCGACATTAAATCTTAAAACGAACAGGAATTATTCCGTATATGAAAGGGGCTGTCCCCTCCTCAACGCCTTGCTCTTTACGCTAAAGTTTGACTTTATCACAACTCTATTTTTTTTAAACAATAAAAAAATTTAGCGTAAAGAGCGAGGCGTTGAGGAGGGGACAGCCCCTTTCATATACGGAATCATTTCTGTTCGTTTTAAGTTTTAATGTCGCTCCTTACTTTCAGTTAAAAAAACTTGTTTTTTTTATTTAATTCACGGATAAATTCCTCCTCCCCATGGATTTATTCTCTAGACAATTCAATCCTGGTGAAAGTTTACACTGGACAATTACCCTTATCATCTCCCTAGTGTAAAATTTCCCCTGAAAAATTCCCCCTTTGTAAACTTCCCTTCCAATGGATAATTATCCCCGTGAAAAAATACCACCAGTAGAAGCCCCCCCCCCTGAAAAATGTATGCGTACTGCCCAATAACAAATACTACACGTAAACAATGGGCAAATTTTGTAACTGAAAGACCTTTCCCCACGGACTGTGGGGAGCCATGATATCTCTAAAGGCATAGTTATTCGGCCTTTCAACTATGCTGAAAAAAATGGCTATCTCAAAATTTTGATCGGACCATTTTGAGAAAAGAGGGGCGTGGGAGGGCGCCTTTTCCCAGGCTCGTAATCTTTTATGGATGAAATTAAACGTAATGAATCTTGCATATTAGAAATCAGCATACAAATTTGATTCTTTCGATACATCTACTGGTATCAAAACTCCGTTTTTTAGAGTTTTGGTTACTATTGAGCCGGATCGCTCCTTACTTACAGTTTGTTGCCATGAACTGTTTGATACTCCTCGTCCTCATCTTAAAAAGTGAAGAATTCGGTATCAGTAAAAAAATCATGGACAGCGATTTCATTTTCTCCATTCTGTTTCTGGGGGATGAATTCCCCCTAGATAGTCTTTTGACTCTGGTGACTTTACTGTGTCTTCTGTTTCCTTAGCAAATCCAAATTTTTGGCAGCAGTTATGTAGGGTGGTAGGATTGACATTTTTTCCAGGCCTTATCAATCATAATTATAAAGGTCAAAAGTGTTATTTTCAAATTTTCACCTTTATTAATGCTATCCAGCACTATATATGTTTAGAGAGTATTGCCAGGCAAGATGCGCTCCTTACAAATTTAAATTATTGAGTTGAGTTTATATTTATCAAGGGTAAATCAAGGGACAAGCGAAAAGAGTTCTAATTATAGAGAGATTCAAATTATCGCATCGACTGTGTTTGGAATCACTATCAGAATTCAATTGTCTTAATGTATATTTTGCTATCAGAACTCTCTTTGTTACAGTGACTATTAGCATGAGTCACTCCTTACTTACAGTTCGTTGCCATGAACTATTTAATATATAAAAAGTAAGCATACAACCAATTTTCAATTTAAACATCGGTAAAAACAAAGTTTCATGTAATACTTGCCTCCCCCCTTCCTGAGAAATCCCTTAACGACGCTCAGGATTCCCCCTCACCTCTTGACCTTTTGTTCCGCTCTGTAGAGCAAAAGTTTCCTACTGGTAGACAACTTTTTCCAGGAAAGATTGAATTAAATATTTAAAAAAAGCAACAAAATTAGATAAAGACCCCTGAAAATCAAAAAAGGAATACAGATTGCTTTTCGAATGTTCTGATGTTCAGTTAATAAAATTGTGTCAGTTTTTATTTCTTCGACCCTTAATCACAGTAAAAACAAATCGGATAAGAAGGACAGAATATCTTCACTTACAAGATTAGAACAAATATGTTTTAAACATTTTATTTTATTAAATAAAAAAACAAGTTTTTTCAACTGAAAGTAAGAGCCAATATTAAAACTTAAAACGAACAGAAATTATTACGTATACAAGGGGGGTTGCCTCCTTCTCAACACCTTACTCTTTACGCTAAAGTTTCTTAGAACTTTTGAAAAAAGCTTCTTGTTGCTCCAATTAAACGAAAATAGGGTTTCAGAAGTCGTTCTTAAGAAATTGGGGCAAAATTCAAACTTTAGCGTAAAAAGCGAGGTGTTCAGGAGGAGGCAACCCCCTTCATATACTTAATAATTTCTGTTCGTTTTTTTAATGTTGCTCTTTACTTTCCCTTGAAAAAATTTGTTTTTTATTTAATTTCTAATCGTTTTTTAAATTAAAGAAAAAGATCCCTTCTCGACACCTTGCTCTTTACGCTAAAGTTTTTTAGCATTTAAAAATAGTTACTTATTGTTCTAATTAAACGACCCTTGTGTTTCAGGAGTCATTTTTAAAGAATTAGGACAGAATATATACTTCAATGTAAAGAGCGAGGTGTTTTGGAGGGGGCAACCCCTTCGTCTATGTAATAGTTTCTGTTCGTTTTAACTTTCAACATTGCTCCTTACTTTCAATTGAAAAAACTTGTTTTTTACTTAATTTCTTATCGTTTTTTAAATAACGCCAGAAAACCTGGCTCCACCTCCACGGAAAATACCCTCCCCACGGAAATATCCTCTGAAAAATTCAATCCTGGTGAGAATTTACCCCGGACAATTACTCTTAACACCTCTACGCGTAAAATTGAGTCAGTAAAGAGAAAGCAAGACGTAAAGAAATTTCGTGCGGGAATTCTGGCAGATTCCCCCAGTATACAATTTCCTCTGAAAAGTTCACCCCCTGAAAAATTTCCTCTACAGAAAACTTTCTCCGTGGAAATTCCCCCCAGAAAAAGATTTGTATTCCCCTCTCTACCCAAATTAAATAAAAAGTTTTAATGTTGCTCCTTACTTTCAGTTAAAAAAGTTTTTTTTATTTTATTTCTGAACGTTTTTGAATTAATGCAGCTTTTATTTTGGCTCACCGTACATGAATAATTAAAACATAATTTGCATATTAATTTTACTTGTTTTTTGGCTAAATGGCTTTCTGGAAATTTTATTCTGACGTAATTTATGAATTAACTTACGTAACGAATTTCTATATTCATATGTTTTTATTACGTATATTAGGGGGTTCGCCCCCTATTCAATACCTCGCTCTTTACGCTAAGTACAAATATTGTTCCGATTCTTTAAGAATGACTCCTTAATCACAGAGCCGTTAAATTAGAATGAATAGATCTTTTGACAGTACTAAGAAAAACTTTAGCGTAAAGACCGAGGTATTGACGACAGGGCGAACCCCCTAATATACGTAATAATTTCTGTTCTTATAAGTTTTAATGTTGCTCCTTACTTTCAGTTGAAAAAACTTGTTTTTTATAATTTAATCTCTGATTTTTTTTTTTAAATAATGCTGGGAAATCCGGCACTCCCTTTATGGAAAATTCCCTTCCTTCATGAAAAATTCCTCCAAGGAAAGATACTCCCATGTAAGCCCCTCCCCAGACCCCCACCAGAAAAAATCCCCCTGAAAATTTCTGTATACTTCGCAATAATCTATACTATATATATACAATAGGCAAAGTTCGAAACTTGCAGCCCTTCCCCTAGGGACTGTGAGGAATTAAGTCATCCTTAGAGACATAGTTTTTAGATTTTTCGACTATGCTGAACAAAATGGCTATCTCAAAATTTTGATCAAGTGACTTTGGGAAAAAAATGAGCAGGGGAGGGGGCCTAGCCGCCCTCCAATTTTTTTGGTCACTTAAAAAGGGTACTAGAACTTTTAATTTCGGTTCGAATGAGTCCTTTCACGATATTCTATGACCACTGTGTCGATACAATCACCCCTGGGAACAAAAAAACAAAACCAAAAAAAAAAAAAAAAAAACAAATAAACACGCATCCGTGATCTTTCTTCTGGTAAAAAATTTAAAATTCCACATTTTTGCATATAGGAGCTTGAAACTTCTGCAGTAGGGTTCTCTGATACGCTGAATCTGATGATGTGATTTTCATTAAAGTTATATGACTTTTATGGGGTGCTTTCTCCTTTCTTTGGAAATAATGCAAATTTTTTCAGACGTTTAACCTTTGATGGGAAAGACTAAACTTAATGAAACTTATATATTTGAAATCAGCAAACAAATATGATTCTTTTGATATATCTATTGGTATCAAAATTCTGTTTTTAGAGTTTTGGTTACTATTGAGCTGGGTCGCTTGTCACTTACAGTTCGTTACCACGAACTGTTTGAAAATGTGTGTATAATTCCCAATAACAAATACTATATGCAAACAATGGGCAAATTTTATAACTTAAAGACCTTTCCCCAGGGGCTGTAGGGGGTCATGTTATCTTCAAATACATAGTTATTAGGCTTTTCAATTATGCTGAACAAAATAGTAATCTCAGAATTTTGATCGGATGATTTTAGGAAAAAGGTGGCGTTGGAGGGTGCCTAGTTGCCCTCCAATTTTTGGTCACTTAAAAAGGGCATAAAAACTTTCAATTACCGTTAGAATGAGCTCTTGGCCCCAATGTTCTTGGCCCATTGGGTCGGTATGATCACCCCTGGAAAAAAACAACAACAAATAAACACGCATCCGGGATCTTCCTTCTGGCAAAAAGTACAAAATTCCACATTTTCAAACAGTTCGTGGTACCGAACTGTAAGTAAGGAGCGACCCAGCTCAATGGTAACCGAAACTCTAGAAAACCAATTTTTGAAAACAATAGATACATCAAAAGAATTAGATTTCAATACTGATTTCAAATATATAACTTTCATCAAGTTAAGTCTTACCCATCAAAAGTTAAGCGCCTGAGAAAATTTGGCTGACTTTCGAAAAAAGAGAGAAAGACCCCCTAAACGCTATAGAACTTAACGAAAATCACACGATCATATTCAACGTATCAGAAAACCCTACTTTAGAGGTTTCAAGCTCCTATCTACAAAAATGTTGAATTTTGCATTTTTTGCCAGAAGAAAGATCACGGATGCGTGAATATTTGTTTTTTGTTTTTTTTCTTCCCCAGGGGTGATTGTATCGACCCAGTGGTCCTAGAATATCGTGGGAGGACTCATTCGAACGGAAATTAAAAGTTCTAGTGCCCTTTTTAAGTGACCAAAAATAGAAGGTAACTAGGCCCCCTCCCACGCTCATTTTTTTCCCAAAGTCACCTGATCAAAATTTTGAGAGAGCCCTTTTTTGTTCAGCATGGCTGAAAATATGATAACTATGTACTTTAGGAGGACTTAATCCCCCGAAGTCTACGGGGGGAGGGCTGAAAGTTATGAACTTTACCCAATGTTAACATATAGTATTGGTGATTGGGAAGTGTACAGACGTTTTCAGGGGGGATATTTTCTGGTAGTAGGGGGATGAATCGGGGGTTATGTGGGAGGATCTTTCCATGAAGGAATTTTTCATGGGGGAAGGGACATAGCTATGAAGGGGGCGCCGGATTTCCCAGCATTATTTAAAAAAAGATCAGAAATTAAATATAAAAAAAAACAAGTTTTCCAACTGAAATAAGGAGTAACATCAAAACTTAAAACGAACAGAAAATATTACGTGTATGATTGGGTTCACCCCTTAGTGAATACCTCGCTCTTTAAGCCAAATATTTTTTAGTACTTTCATAAGAGCTATTTATTATAAATAACGGCCTTTGTGATTAAGGTGTCATTTTTAAAGAATTTGAACAAAATTCAAACTTTAGCTTAAAGAGCGAGGTATTGACTAGGGGGCGAGCCCCCCAATATACGTATTAAAAATATATGAATATAGAAGTTCGTTACGTGAGTTAATTCGAAGGTTACGTATATTTATTACTAATAAATACGTTCGTAAATAAAATTAAACAAGTTTCGAGAGAGCCATTTAACCAAATAAAAGTAAAATTAATATGCAAATTTTGTTTTAATTATTCATGTACGGTGGATCAAAATCAAAACCTGCATTAATTCAAAAACGTTCAAAAATTAAATAAAAAAAAAAGTTTTTTTAACTGAAAGTAAGGAACGACGTTAAAACTTAAAACGAACAGAAATTATTCCGTATATGAAACGGGCTGTCCCCTCCTCAATGCCTCGCTCTTTACACTAAAGTTTGACTTTCTCACAACTCTTACAATTTTTTAAACAATAAAAAACTTTAGCCTAAAGAGCGAGGCGTTGAGGAGGGGATAGCCCCTTTCATGTAGGGAATAATTTCTGTTCGTTTTAAGTTTTAACGTCGTTCCTTACTTTCAGTTAAAAAAACTTGTTTTTTTTATCAAACAGTTCGTGGTAACGAACTGTAAGTAAGGAGCGACCCGGCTCAAGGGTAACCGAAACTCTAGAAAACGGGTTTTTGATACCAATAGATATATCAAAAGAATCAGATTTCAATGCTGATTTCAAATATATAACTTTCATCAAGTTTAGTGCTACCCATCAAAAGTTACGCACCTGAGAAAATTTGGCTGATTTTCAAAAAAAGGGGGAAAAACTCCCTAAGAGTTATAGAACCTTAATGAAAATCACACCATCATATTCAGCGTATCAGAGAACCCTACTGTAGAGTTTTCAAGCTCCTATCTACAAAAATGTGGAATTTTATACTTTTTGCCAGAAGAAAGATCACGGATGCGTGTTTATTTGTTTTTTTTGTTTGTTTTTTTTTCCCAGGGGTGATCGTATACACCCAGTGGTCCTAGAATATCGTGGGAGGGCTCATTGGAACGGAAATTAAAAGTTTTAGTTCCCTATTTAAGTGACCAAAAAAATGGAGGGCAGGTAAACCCCCCCCACGCTTATTTTTTCCCAAAGTCATCCTATCAAAATTTTGAGATAGCCATTTTGTTCAGCATGGTCGAAAATATGATAAATATGTCTTTTAGGGTGACTTAATCCCCCGAAGTTCCCAGAGGGAGGGCTAAAAGTTATGAACTTTACCCAATGTTAACATATAGTTTTGGTTATTGGGAAGTATACAGACTTTTTCAGTTGTTTTTTTTTGGGGTTGGGGGAGGTACGGGTGGGTCGGTAGTTATGTTGGAGGATCTGTTCATGAAGGAAGTTTTCATGGGGGAAGGGAAATTGCCATGAAGGGGGCGCTGGACTTGCCAGCATTATTTATTGGTTATTGGGAAGTATACAACCATTTTCAGGAAGGATTTTTTCTGGGGGGGGGCTAGAGGAGGGGGTACTCGGGAGAAGATGTCCGTGGAGGATGTTTCTTTGGGGTAAGAGACATTTCTATGAAGGGGGCGCCGGATTTCCAAGCATTAGAAATTAAATCGATCATTAGACGATCAGAAATTAAATAAAAAAAAAACAAGTTTTTTCAACTGAAATGTAAGAAGGAATATTAGAACTTAAAACGAACAGAAATTATAAAGTATGTGAGGGGGTTCTCCCCCAAGTCAATACCTCGCTCTCTACGCTATTTTTTTTAGTGCTTTCAAAAGAGCTATCTATTCTAATTAAACGGCCTTTGTGATTCAGGGGTTTGTGAATCAAAATTGTTTTTAACTTTTAACGTAAAGAGCGTGGTATTGACTAAGGGGAGAACCCCTTCATATACGTAATAACATATATGTAATAAAAAAACAATAAAAAAACAAGCGATTCGGCTCAATAGTAATCGAAACTTTTAAAAACGGAATTTTGATGTCAATAAATGTATCAAAAGAATGTGTTTATAATGCTAATCCTAAATATATAAATTTTATTAAGTTTAGTATTACTCATCAAAGGCTAGAGGCCTGAGAAAATTTACTCGATTTTTTAAAGAGGGGGGAAACATCCCCTACAAGTGAAGGAATTTTAATGAAAATCACACCGTCAGAATTCAGCGTATCAGAAAACCCTATTACATAGGTTTCAAGCTCATACCTGCAAAAATCTGCAACTTTGTATTTTTTGCCAGAAGAAAAAAATACGAATATAGAAGTTAGTTACGTAAGTTAATTTGTAAAGACATCCATTTAGCAAAAGAAAAGTAAAATTTTTATGCAAATAAAAGCTGCATGAAATTAAATAAAAAAACAACAAGTTTTTTAAACTGAGAGTCAGGAGCGACAATAAAACTTAAAACGACCAGAAGTTAGTCCATATACGAACGGAGCTGTCCCCGCTGCGAGGCCTCGCTCTTTACGCAAAATTTTGACTCTTTGTAACAACTCTACTTTTTAAAACAATAAAAACTTTATCGTAAGAGCGAGGCGTTAAAGAGGGGACAGTCCCGGTCATATACGGAATAATTTCTATTCATTTTAAGTTTTAATGTCGCTCCTTACTTTCAGTTTAAAAAACTTGTTTTTTTATTTAATTTAATTAAAGATAGAAGCTTGAAGCCTCTACATTATAGTTCTCTGATACGCTGAATCTGATGGTCAGATTTTCATCAAGATTCTGTGAATTTTAGTGTGTATTTCCTCTTTTTTCGAAAATAAGGCAAATTTTTTCAGGCTCGTAATCTTTGATGGGTAATACTAAACATAATAAAACTTACACATTTAAAACCAGTATTAAAATCCAATTCTTTTGACATATCTATTGGTATATAAATTTCAGTTTTTTAGAGTTTCGGTTACTATTGAGCCGGGTAGCTCCTTTCTTACAGTTACAAAAATGTTAAGTAAAATCTTATATTGCTGAGATTTCCAGGAATTAATATAATTATACATTAAACATAATCATTTTCAATATTGTTCATCATTATTATCATTATCGTTATTAGTTATTATTCATTATAGCCATTGCTATATCAATCATTATATTATCAATTATTGTATATTATATCAACCACAATGTATCATCAGCCATTATTCCCTATAGTCATTATTATATCAATCATTATGTTACCAAACATTATTATTATCAATGTTAGTAACAGTATTAATATCAATTAGTTTATTTTCATTAGTGCTTTCCAGTAATCTTGATTGCTACGGTGATTTGTTTTTGTCATTGTTTAAAACATCAAAAACAAACAGTTTTCAATAAAAAGCAAATGATACAATAGTCTTTAGAAGCTTTAAGGGCAGTGGTGAGGGTGGGAGGGGGGGTAGCCCTACTTCTGTTTTTAAAGCTTGACTTTTTTGTCTACTTGTTTTTGGGTTATGTCTGTTGGGGTTATTATCTTCATTTGTTTTTGGGGTTTATTTATTCATTGATAATAACTTCTGGTCGTTTTAAATTTGAGTAAAGTACTTTATCTCTGGTCGTCTTAGGTTTTAATATGGCTCTTTACTTTTCTTTGAAAAATTTATTTTTCGGAAAAAGCTATTTTTAATTAATGAGAAAACAAAATTAAAACTGGGTCAAAACGGAAGTGGTACCTGATTAATAAATTAAAGTGTTATTTTTTTCCACTTTTCCCATGGGATTCAATCGGGGGGTATTTGCCCCCCCCCTCCTTGTAGTTTTCATCTCTCGAAGATTTTGAAAAATGCATTTTCCGGGTTCTTTCATTGAACTCTTTTTTTAGTATTTTCATTGAAACACAGCAAGAAACCTCCTCTCCTTAGATTCGAAAACTTAATTTTGTCCTTCTACATTTTCCCGAATAGGCACCACTGCTTTTTATATATATCCAGTCACATCTCTTTTTTAAGTAAAGTTAAAAAAAAAAAATTTTGGCTTTTGTCACTTCTAAACAATGTTTTGGCATTTATGAATGAATGTGTGATATAAATCAAATTAAAAAATTGCTGAAAGAATAATTATCTGTTGTAAAAAAAGAATAATACGTAGTTTTCATGGAAAAATGCCTTATCAACACCGGGCCTTTAAATCCGGCCGGGAAGCATTAACAAATTTGCACAAGCATTTAGTTAGTTGGCGATGAAAGATAGGCTTCTCAAATTCTTCGCATCATGTTTGAGTAGTAAGAACAGTTAAGTTTATGTTTTTCTTTTATTTATCCTTGGCTATTAAGCAATAACTGCTAAATGATCAGACTAGGCGGAAGATATTTCATGCGTTTATCTTCTGAAATTACAAAAAAAAAAACTAGGTGATATATCTCTCATCAGGGGTTGAATTCTACACATTTATGAAATCCACCCTTTCACTTAGATAGAGCCCAGACACGTTGAAAAAGTCCTAGTCAAGTTCCAGTTCCAATGAAATTCATGTGAGAATTCAGAGGATAACAAGCTGACCAAAGCACCTTGGTACGCCGTAGAGCACGCGCAATTTTTTTTTTTTTTTGGGGGGGGGGGTACGGAAAAATAAATGAAAAAAAAACATCATCAGCGTCTCTTTAAAGTATCTAGACATACATTGTGATTGACAAGTAGGCGCAGTGTGATTTTTTCGATGGGATGAGAAAAAGTGCTTGACCAGTAATTTCACAACATGTTAAAAGTATAATCAGAATAATCAGAAAAACGATTGATTTTTTACTAATTTAACTTATAACTGAGTATGTTAACGACAAATAAATTAAGTATAGTCATAAGAGTTGAAGGAAGAAGTAAAAGGAGCATCACAAAAAAATAAACACCAAGTTAATTTACAAAACGAAAGTCAATTTCTTTGAAATCTCCTTCACATTCTCTAAAAGAGCCCTCAAATTTGAATGCTTTTCGTTTCTTCTATATCCCCGTCATTTTAATCTAGTGAATGACAAATAGTTTAATGGTTCTTAAATAATTTACTTTTTGTACGTTTTTTGTTTTATTTTCCGAATATTTTTTTGTTTACTGTTATTGTTTTTTTCTTCGTTACAGCCCTTGGAGACTTCTTTTTATATACTTGACTTACTGACTTATGTCCCATCCGTCCTTGAAGGTCGTTTTGGGGCCTCTTCTTTAACCAGTTCATTGATGTGCCTCCTGTAAGTGCTTCTGTTGTCGGCCAGGCGGCAGAGTTGTGGCAGGTTGTAAGGTGAAAAGTTTTCTTTTCATCTCTTCGGAGGGTAATCTCTGGGTCGAGAACCCTGTACTCGTCCATCAAAGGTTATCTTCGGGAGAGGAGTGCTAGCCATGCGTTGTGTATGTCCAAGCCATTTGAGAAATATACATAAATCATATATATATATATATATATATATATATATATATATATATATATATATATATATATATATATATATATATATATATATATATATATATATATATATATATATATATATATATATATATATATATATATATATATATATATATGTATATATAAATCTTTTTATATATAAATCATTATAATCAATTATTTTGTATCTGGAAATCAAATACGCTGAAAAAAATGGCTATCTCAAAATTTCGATTGGACGTATTTGGGGGATTGATGGGCGTGGGGGGAGCTAGTTGCCCTCCAATCACTTTTGACTATTAAAAATTTTACTAACGCTTCGAATTTCCAATCGAATGATCCTTTATTTAAGTTTCTACGACAACGCTTTCTATAAAAACCTTTATGCCCCCAGGGCATAACTTAAAATCCTTGCCCTGGGGGTTTTGGGGGAGTGTCCTCCTAAAAAACATATTTATTAGACAGCGCTAGCGCACTGCCTAAGTAATTTCTAAATAATTTCTAACTCTCTCCTTGGAGGTAACGAACCCCTCTGTCAATATAATAATGACGGTATCTCGTAACTCTGTTCCTACCCTGTCTGGGTTCCGGGAAAATTAGTACCCAGTTCGTAGAAAATATCTTACTTGTATTCTTCCAAACGGTCACAATAAACACATCTATAAATTCCCATTACAGACTCCCTATACGGGGTCTCAAAGTAGACTAACTAAAAAAACCTTCGCTTGGCCCAGCCAATCCTCTCAATCCCCATTCAAAACCCATTCTACTTTTTCTTCACTTTACCTTTCAATGACTCAGACCAGGAAGTCCAAAATAAAAGTTAGTTCAGAGCTTACTTATTGCGGAAGAATCGAGCTTAGCAACCAGAATTCAACTTAGGATTAAGAATTATCTTACAGGCAAATGTAATTAAAGAAAAGAAAATGGGTCATTTATCTGAAAAGAAAAGAAACAGGGGTGGAACCCCAACAGTGTTATTTTCATTTCTGAATATTTATTTTGTTATTTTTTTTATGCTACGGCCCTGCGTTAAAGGCCATTGAGACATTTGTGGGGTTTCAAGAAGAGTTTTGGTTTTTGTTTGATTACTCAATTAAACAAACATTTGATTCAAAGGTTTTTTTTTACATTAAGAGAATTTTTGAACTTCCATTTCTGAAATGTAGTTCTCGTGGAGGCTTTGACCTTGGCATACAGAAGGATGTGACCTCGGTTCCATTTGTGGAACCGACGGGAGATTAGTATAAAGACAAAAATTTGTGTCTATAAAGTGGCTGCTAGATCTGTTCTCCTCTATGCAGTTGAAATTTGGCCACTGAAGGCACTTCATCTCCATGGTATGAAAGCTTTTAACCACCCTTGCTTACAAAAAATCCTAGAGATTCGATACTACGGCATAGTTTCAAATGCTGATGTGCCTCACCACTGCTGTAACATCGAGCCCACAGCCCCGATTTTCAAACAGAGAAGACTGCGCTTGCTTGGTCATGTCCCAAGAAGACCCAATGGCTGCATTATTAAGCAAGTGCTTCTAGATGCTCCTTTGCCAGGTTGGCGCACACTTCCTGGCAGTTAATTGAAGAATTGGTAGGCAACTGTCAAAAAGACCTCTATACCAACGGTATCGAGGTTTCGAAATTTTGAAAGAAAGTGGGAGATCTGCTGGCTCCAGTTTGCTGAAGAGCTTGCACGAAATTACGAGAAATGGGAGTCAACCATAAGGAGTCTTTTAGATGTCGGGTGAGACGTCGACTTCTGGTCCCGCACCAAGTACAAGTAAATGAATATTCTATAATTTTCTTATAATTTTTTTATGGTCAGTTAGCAATACTATATGTTAACAGAGGCAAGGGTGCTTTGAAAACTTTAAATTAATGAGGAAAGAGTTTATTTTTCGACAAGGAAGTCTAGAAAATTAACCCCCACTCTATTCCTGGAGGTGCCTTTGTTTCAACAGCAAAAATGCAACCAATAAATGAAATATTGCAATTAGACATTTGGTCGAGATAATTGACATACTCAAGGAGGAATGACCAAGCAGGGGTTCAAAAGCAATTTTGTGTTGTTTTTCTATGCATTTATTTTGTCCTAACTTTTTTACACCAATATTTTTTTTTTGACTATCTGTTTCATGGATAGCGAAAAAAAATTAAAATATTGACGTTAAAAAACCTATGTTTTTAACCAAAACTATCCAAAATCAAAAAACTAGATAGCTGAAAATTTTTGAAATAGCTTGTGATCGCGTTTTATTTTTGTTATCTCAAATCAAATTTGAATTATATTTTTAAAGTTTTAAATTAATAATCAGCTTCAAATATGCACGGTTTCTTACGACAACACTTAGAAAATGAGTTTACTTGTTTTGGCGTATTTAGTTCAATTATAAGAGGAATTTGAGCAAGAGTAAAGATGATAAATCATCCATCCGAATATTTTGAAGGCAGTAGGGGGAAAAAACTTTTGTCCTATTTGTTGCATTCTAATGAGCTGTCGTTAAATTATCAAGAAAAATACATCATAAATATCTTGTACCGTAATGTCCTGTACCCTGCCAGTTTCTTGGGAGGGAGGCAAAGAGAGTGGGTGAGTTTTGAGGTGGGAAGATAGGGACCAAACACCACTAGCACCACTCAAAGTGTCGCATCTGATGTCTTCATTAGAAGAGTAGAAGATTTGAAAAAAGACTGGATTTTGATAAGGTTAATCTACAATTGAAAATGATTAAAGCTGAAATTTCTTTGTAATTGCAAAACATAGACTTTTGATTTCAAGAATCATTTTCTTCAAGAAAAGTCAGAATCCAATGTGCACGAAGTAGGCATAAATTAACTTGTAAAAGTCTTGCAGTTTAAGAAGGCTAGTTGTTTTTAAGCTGGTAAGCCTACTGTAGACAGAAAATAAAAATAAACAACAGGTAAAACAATAGGGAAATCCCCTATTGTTTTACCTATCGTTTATTTTTATGATGGAAAGGTAGTGTGACCTTCGTCGTCATTTGCAGGCAGATGATTGATGTTTTCACCTCTTCTATTGTTTAAATTATCTGAAAAGACAAGTTTGCAATAGGTTTGGATCAAACAAAGTCGTCAAACGGTAGATGGTGTAATTTTTCTGACACTAGCAGCGTTTTCCACGCTTAAAAATTTCTAATGCTCTTTGGGAGGAAATAAAGAGGGAAGGTTTGAACATACTGGGGTGGGGGAAGAGCTCACGCAGCTGTCTCGACCTCAGGTGACTTGGTGCTGTGGTGAGCTGTAGCTGCAGCAGTAGCAATAAAATTTTAGAAAAGTGCAAGCTAAATGTATTATGAAGAGGGATTCTCTTCAATATTTACGGAGCTAAAAAGCCCTCATTTGTGAAGCATATGTGTCCCAAATCTTTCAAAATGTATTCACTTTTAGTGTCCTTACTTCCCACATTAAAATTTAGCATAAAGAGGAGGGGGTAGCAGGTAGACCCATTCGTATTTATGATAATTTTTCTTCTTTTGAATTATAATTTCCATGTTTACTCGCATTTTTTGCCTTGTTCCCATTTGTTTAAAATAAGTCAATTATGGACCTCTCAATAATTCGGGTTTTCGGGTTTAGGGAACGTGCCCTTCAAAACTGGCTAATTTTTATAAGCTTTTACAGTACTTTAAATCAAGGGTTTATATCATGACTTTGGGGTTTTTGACATTTAGACTGAATTTGGAATAGTATTATAGTTTTGTGACACAAATTCGCCGGAAACAGCAGTTCGTAGGGACACAGCCAATGTTTTTACAGAAAAATTTATTGTCAAATCAGAAACATTGTCAAATCCATGACTGGCCTTCTCAGTACAAATGCAAAATTTGATGTTTCCAAACAGTTCATGGTAACGAACTGTAAGTAACTCTTAAGTTTTGTTACATAAGATTCATTAAGTTTAGTCTTACCCATCAAAGGTTACGAGCCTGAGAAAAATTGCCTTATTTTCAAAAAAAGAGGGAAACACTCCCTAATAGTCATAGAATCTTAGTGAAAATCAAACCATTAGGTTCAGCGTATCAGAGAACCCTACTATAGAGGTTTCATGCTTTTATCTTAAAAAATGTGGAATTTTGTATTTTTTTTACCAGAAGAAAGGTCACGGATGCGTGTTTATTTGTTTTTTGTTTGTTTGTCTTTTTTTTGTATTTTTTTCCAGGAGTGATCGTTTCGATGCAGTGGTCCTAGAATATCGGGAGAGGGCTCATTCGAAGGGAAATTCAAAGTTCTAGTGTTCTTTTTATGTGACCAACAAAATTGGAGGGCAGCTTGGCCCCCTACCACCTCCCTTTTTCCTCAAAATCCTCCAATCAAATTGGAGATAGCCAATTTATTCAGCATGGTTGAAAGGCCAAATAACTATGCTTTTGGAGATATCATGACCCCTTTCTCTCACAGCCCCTGGGGAAAGGTCTTTAAGTTATATAATTTGTCCATTGTTTTCGTATACCATTTGTTATTGGGAAGTATGCATACATTTTTTGGGTGGGGACAGGGGCGGCTCTTGGGGTAAGCGAAGTAAGCGGTCGCATCGGACGCCAGTGACAGGGGGCTCCTTGAGCAAAGGGTGCCCTCTGTGGCAAAGGGTGTCAGAGGCGCACTCTGTGTCTGAGGGATAGACCACCGCCGGGCGCCATGTGACTTAATCAAGACAAAAAATTTTATTGTTACACTTTTTACTAGAAAACCCTGCATACCTTAATTAAGGACGTGTAATTATATTCCGGTCTACGAGGAGGAGCGCTAAAGAATAGTCCACCTACCTCTAAAAAACGTCTAGGGCTGGTCCTGGATGGGGAGTGCAAATTTTCTGCTGGTGGGATTTTTCACGGGGATAATTTTCCATGGGGAGGGAAGTTTCCTGAGAGTGAATTATGCAGGGAAAATTTTACACTGAGGAAATTTGCCAGAATCCTTATACAAAATTCTTGTTATATTTCTTGCTTTCTCTTTTTTATCTCAATTTTACGCGTGGAGTTTTTAAGGGTAAATTACCTGGGTAAATTTTCACCGGGATTGAATTTTTCTTTTGAACTCGTTGGCAGACTAAACCCACGTTAAAAATAGCTCAGTAAGATATTGAAGAGGATTACACTTTAAAAGATTATATATCTACACTTATATACACTATAAAATAATTACACTATCTGTCAGAGAACCCAAGAACAGCTCTTTGTCTACGATTAAATAAAAAAAAACAAGTTCTTTCAACTGAAAGTAAGGAGGTACATTAAAACTTAAAACGATCAGAAATTGTTAAGCATATGAAGGGGGTTACCTCCTCCTTAACACCTCGCTCTTTACGCTAAAGTTTGAATTTTGCCCCAATTCTTTAAGAAAGACTTCTGAAACCCTATTTTCGTTTAATTGGAAAATAAGAAGCTTTTTTTTCAAAAATACTAAGAAACTTTAGTGTAAAGAGCAAAGTGTTGAGAACGGGGCAATCCCCTTCATACACAAAATCTTTGGATATTTCGGTTACATACGCAGTGGCCGTCTTCAGTAGATAGACTAAAATGATACAAATAGAATATCGACATTTATACAAAACAAAACAAAATTAATCATATGCTGCTTAACGCTCTTTCTCCAAAGCAGTTACAGATGCAAATCCTTTTGACTTCCCAGTTTCCGGGTCTTCATCAACAATCCATTATGTCAACCATGAGGAAAAAATTCAAATCTGAAAGTTTCACGTCATTTCTTTCTTAACATATTTTTAATTTCCCGAACCAGTTTATTATGTACGAAAATGTTTCTCTGTTTTCTAGAGAACAAAAATTTTAAACCAAATTTCTTAGGGAAACCATTGAAATTATAAAAAAAAACTTATTCAAGAGCCTGGCTTTGAATAGAGATACAGATGAATTTGGCATAAATTCTATTTATGATAATTTACTACAGTCAAATAAAGTAAATTACGTTTCTCAAGATACCAATGACCTTTGTTGACTTGGTAATGAACTTTCACATAAAAATAATGTCAATGGTCCAGAAACTAGGAAGTCAAAGAGATTTCGATCTGTATCTGCTTTGGAGAAAAAAGAGCGTTAAACAATCAGGATTTTTTTGGTATAAATGTTGATGTTCTATTTGTATTATCTTAATTTATTTACTGAAAACGACCATTGTGTATGTGACCAAAATATCCGGAGATTTTGTGTTTTGCTGTCAAATAAAACAATTTTCTCTATTGAACGTTATCTATACGTCCAATCTGTTTCTTTGAATGTTTCACATCGGAGAAACAGTCTTTGGCCTTTTCAGGGTGTCACAAATCGATACAGCAATTTCTTTACATACAGCTTTCGTCTTCATCGAGGGCCCATGGTATCTTTCTACATTAAATAAATAAAAAAGTTTTATTTTAACTGAAAGTAAGGATCAGCATTAAAACTAAAACGAACAAAGATCATTCCTTATATGAGGGGTTGTTTCCCTCCTTAACACCTCTTCAAGGGAAAGTTTTGAATACTTCTACAAAAAACTTCTTATTCTAATTAAATGTCCCTTGCGTTTCAGGAGTCGTTCTTAAAGAATTGGGACAAAGGGTCAAACTTTAGCATTAAGAGCGAGGTATTGAGGAGGGAGCAACCCCTTCATAAATAAATAATTTCTCTTCTTTATAAGTTTTAATGTCGTTCCTTACTTTCAATTAAAACTTATGTTTCTATTTAATTTCTGATCGTTTTTCAAATAATACCGGGATAACTCTCTCCACCTCCAGGAAAAATTCCTTCCACTCAGGGGAAACTCATCGGTGGAAAGTACCTCCCACGTAAAATATCCCCCAGAAAATTACCTCCGAGCAATTTCATCCCTGCTGAAAATTTCCCTGCTGAAAATTCTTGCGGACGATTCCACCTGAAAAATTTTCCTTATCATTCTTTCAATTCAAAAAGTCTTTAATTCCTAATCATTCTTCAAACCATCCAGAATCGTCCTTACCACGGCAAAATTCCAACCCCGCTGAAAATTTCCCCCGGACAATTCCCTTGAACATCTCTGCATTCAAAATGAGTTGGCAAAGAGAAAGTAAGACAAATTAAAAGAATTTCGTGCAGTAATTCTGCCAAATTCCACCTGTGTAAAATTTTCCCTGGAAAGCTCGCCCCCGGAAACTTCCCTTCCCGTGGAAAATTCTTTCCAAGGAAACCCACCCTCATCAAAAATCCCCCTCCAAATAAATTTTGGTAAACTTCCCAATAACAAATACTGTGTGTAAACGATGACAAATTTCATAATTTTCCCCAGGAGCTGTGGTGGGTCATTTCATCCCCAAGTACAGTTATTGGACTTTTCAATTATGCTGAACATAATGGCTATCTAATAATTTTAATAGGCCTACTTTTGGGTAAAACGGGTGTGAAAAGGAGGCTAGTTGCCCTCCAATCTTTTTGGTCCCCTGAAAAGGGCACTTTAGTTTTTAATTTCTGTTTGAAGGCGGACTTTTCCAATTTCCTAGAACCATTGGTTTGATACGATCTCCTCTTGGAAAAACAACAAAAAAAAAACAAAAACAAATAAACACGCATCCGTGGTCTTTTTCTGGCAAATAATACAAAATTCCACTGTTTTGCTGATAGGAGCTTGAAACCCCTGTAGTAAGGTTCTCTGACACGCTTAATCTGATGGTGAAATTTTCATTTAGATTCCTTAACTTTTTGAGAGTATTTTCGAAAATCAAGCAATTTTTCTCAGGCTTGTAGGTTTTGATGTGTTAGACAAACCTTAATAAATCTTATATATTTGGATTCAGCATAAAAATTAAATCCTTTTGATATATCTACTAATAAAAAAATTTTGTTTTTAGAGTTTCGATCCCTCCTTACTTACAGCCAAGTCCTTCCTTACTTACAATTCGTTGCCACAAAACTGTTTGATATCCTGTAAGTCTAAGCCAATCTATGAAAACAAAATTTGTTGACGCCTTATTTAGGTGTCGCGTGTAGATGTCAATTCTCAAAACATGTTCTTTTCATTAAGGTATTACTGATCCTGCCTACATGTCTTATAAGTTGCAAACCTATTAGAGACAAAATATTGGACCCCTTTTGAGACATACTGTTGGTTACCTGGCAATACATAGTGCTCTTTACTCACCTTGCTGCTAAACTTTGGACAGATTGCTGGTACCATAGATTGTTATAATGCAAACATGTTTAGATGCAATGGAGGAAAAATATTTTTAACCTCTCCCCCCCCCTCTAATCACTCTCACCAATTTCAAGTTTGAGGTACGCTTGGGTTTTCTAGTCCTCCCTGAAATTGCTAACTTGATACCCCAAGCTGTTTCAGATACATTGCAAATATTGCATATATGCCATTTTGATGGTTTAGTTCCAAATAGAGTATTTTGGTTCATCTTACTACTAAGATTTGAGTAAATTCTGATTTTCATATGGGTCAATTTTAAAAAATATTTGGGTGAACCGGAAATATAACATTTTTAGCCACCCCCCCCCCTTACGTGAAATGGTTAAAACTTTAAGTCCCCGTTTTTATATCCCCTTTCTTCTCCTAAACTACCCGAAAGGTTCAACTCTATCTCCCTAGTCGTTCCCCAGATGTTGCGTGTTACAAGTACATGGGAGCTCTTAGTTCAAAACAGTTTTGATGGACCCGGGTGAAATTGTTTTACTCACTTGTTGCTCCCCCAAAATAAAAATAAAAAATTCCCTTGCCCCACACTTCCCTCTTCTCTCTTTCCACATCACTTGTAAGATTTAACTTTATTCCCAACCTGTTCTCAAGATACAGCAGATATGCTCTTTCGAGGATGCACACAGTGTCTTTTGATTGCCCCCCTCCCCGGGTAAGAAGTTAAGATTCACTTGACCTTCTAAGACTCCCTGGCAGTTTCAACTTGATTCACGAAGACGTTTGTCGTTCCTAGGGCATCCCCATAAGAAATTTAGGAACCTTAGTCTAGTTAACGATCCCTAATACCAGACTAACACCAGGCATGGACATCTTTTTTACTAAATTTAACAGTGTTACTAAATTTAACTGTGTTCCATTGGTAATTTACATAATTTAGAGCTATTGCCCTCGGATGACGGGGACATGTCGACCCAGGTAGCTCGCTTGTTAGACCGTTCGACGTTTTTGAACTCTCAAGGTTTTAATCCAGTATCATAAGAGTTACCGAAGAGCTAAATAGGGTACGGAAGGAAGGCTGGTTGCCCTAAAATAACTTTGGCACTCCCAGGGGCACTAGAATTTTAGTCAAATTTCTGACAATTTGTTCCAGACCAACATTTTCTTTTTGTTTTTCAATCTGCATTGGGGTCCCTTTAGCCCAAGTACTCAAATGTATAAGTTTTGTAACCGACCGGCGAAAAAAAAGTTGACCCTTTTTATGGGCCCCGTTTCGATGGAAGGGGACGGTACTATGGAACTATTTTCGTAAATTAAGTCCATCCTGCACTAAAATCTTGGGGTTTTAAGTTTCAAACTGATTAGGCACAAATAGTTTTGGTCTTTTTCCCAGCCCACTTTCCGTTCCAAAACAAAATATTTGATTCTTTGGACCTAGGTTGATCCCTTCAATTTTTAAGTTAATTTCACGCCCAATGTAATATATATATATATATATATATATATATATATATATATATATATATATATATATATATATATATATATATATATATATATATATATATATATATATATATATATATATATATATATATATATATATATATATATATATATATATATATATATATATCAAGGAGGCACACTTGTGCATCAATAAAGAGGCGACCCACCACAATGTTAAGCGATTTCCGGTCCTAGCGGTCGCAGAGAGACAGCGGTAATCGCATTTTGTAGCCCAAGCTCAAACTAAGAAACGTGCAAAATTTCACCCCCTCCGACTTTATCTTCATGGGAAAAAGTGGGCCGGAAGTTTTGACCCTCCGACCACAGCCCCCCTTTAACGTTGTCAGGTTGAAATTTAGAGGTTGAGCTTTCCTAGGGCCCGGGAGCTTATCCTCGAAATTTCAGCTCAATCCGATCACTCCTTCCCTGTTTTCCAAAAACCAAATATAGCCACTTAAAGTTCAAAATTTTTTTTTTTATTCTTAGCCACGCCTACAGGCCACAGTTGGCAACTGATCCGGGTGAATGAGAACTCATTCGAAGCAGAATTCGACCTGTTAGGGCCTTTTGATATTTTCAGACCGAAAAAATTATCCCCCGAATTTACATTTTCGAAAAACCTCGTTTTCCTATAAGAGCCCATTTCAATTTTTCCTACCGCAGCCCCCCTTTACAATTGTCTGATTGAACTGAAATTTGCAGGATAGGCCTTTCAAGTGCCCGGGAACTAATCCTCGAAATTTCAGCTCAATCAGATTACTTCTTCCCTGTTTTGCAAAAAGCAAATATCAAGTTTTGTGGGATTTACTTGCATCAAAAATAGATTCCACTTACTAAAAAACATTTAAAATTGCGTCTCTTTAGTAACGCGGTCGATACTGCTGACTGTCAGGCAGAAGACCCTGGTTCGATTCACCGTCAGAAGAAATTTTTTATATACTGAATTTAAAGTTTAAAAAAGAGACTCAGTTTCTTTTTTAAATTATTTGAAACAGATTTCGTTTTCTAAAGAGTTGAAGAGGCTGAGTTACAAGGTCGACCCTTAAAACACCCTGTCGAGAAAGAAAAGAATAATACACAATTATCTAACAGTTAGTCAAGCAATAATAAGTAATAAACTGTACAAAAACGTGCAGAAACTATTTGAAAAAAACTACGTTTTCTAAAGAGTTAAAGAGGCTGAGTCAAAAATTCGAACCTTAAAACGTACAGGGATTAGAAGGTACAGTTGGGGGGCTGCCGCCCCCCAAACCTCCCGATTTCGCAGCCTTTAAATAAAAAAAATTTTTTAACTGAAAGTAAGGAGCGACATTAAAACTTAAAACGAACAGAAATTATTCCGTATATGAAAGGGGCTGTCCCCTCCTCAACGCCTCGCTCTTTACGCTAAAGTTTGACTCTTTCTCAAAACTCTGTTTTTTAAACAATAAAACTTTAGCGTAAAGAGCGAGGCGTTGAGGAGGGCACAGCCCCTTTCATATACGGAATAATTTCTGTTCGTTTTAAGTTTTAATGTCGCTCCTTACTTTCAGTTTAAAAATTTTTTTGTTATTTAAAGGCTGCGAAAGCGGGGTTTGGGGGCGGCAGCCCCCCAACTGTACCTTCTAATCCCTGTACGTTTTAAGGTTCGAACTTGTGACTCAGCCTCTTTAACTCTTTAGAAAACGTAGTTTTTTTCAAATAATTTCTATATATATATATATATATATATATATATATATATATATATATATATATATATATATATATATATATATATATATATATATATATATATATATATATATATATATATATATATATATATATATATATATATATATATATATATATATATATATATATATATATATATATATATATATATATATATATATATATATATATATATATATATATATATATATATATATATATATATATATATATATATATATACAACCTATGTACAAACAACTGTCACTTTGCATTATTTAAAGACTTTTCCCCTGAGGATTTTGGGATCATTCCATCTCTAGGGGCATATCTGTTGACTCTTCACCTATTTTGAAGAAAATTATTATCTCCACATTTTGATTTGATGTTTTAAGAGGTTTATAAGTGGTCAAACCGCAATACAAGGGTATGCGATGGGGGCTTGTTGCACTCCAATCACTTTTGACGTTGGATAAGGACTGTGTGGCTTTCAATTTCTAATCACATGATCCCCCTCCAAAGTTTCTAAGATTACTCCTCCCGAATGAAGTGGCCAAGAAATAAACTACACATTGAAGGCGTTTGGTTCCTTTGAAGTTGGCGCAACAGCGCCACTGACACTAGAGCGTTGCCTCTGATAATGGTTGAGAATGTATTTTCACCTAGGAACAAATATTTGAAAAGGGTCTTTGCCAAGAAAATTACTAGCGGGGTTCTCATACAAAATTTTAAGATAAATGTCGTAAGTTCAAACTACATTATTGACAGATCAAAAAACACTTCTGTCAAGTTCTTAACGAAATTAAATAAAAAAATAAGTTTTTTCAACTGAAAGTAAGGAGCTACATTAAAACTTAAGACGAAGAGCAATTATTACGTACATGGGGGGTTTCGTCCCCTCGTCAATACCTCACTCTTTACGCTAAAGTCTGATTTTTTTTTTTATTCTTTAAGAATGACCCCTGGATCACAAAGGCAGTTTAATTAGAATAAATAGCTCTTTCGAAATTACTAAAAATGCTTTAGGGTAAAGAGTGAGTATTGACGAGGGGGCGAAACCCCTCATATACGTAATAATTTATGTTCGTTTTAAGTTTTAAGGTAGCTCCTTACTTTCAGTTGAAACAAATTTGTTTTTTTATTTGATTTGTTATTATTTTTTAAAAACGCTGGGAAATCCAGCACCCCCCTCATGGAAAGATCCTCCTGCGTAAGTCTCCCAAACCCCAATAAAAATACCCCCTGAAAACATCTGTATACTTCCAAATAACTAATACTATATGTAAACAATGGGCAAAGTTCATAACTTGCAGCCCTTCCCCCGGGGACTTTGGGAACTAAGTCATCCTCAAAGACTTATTAGATTTTTCGTCTATACTGAACAAAATGGCTATCTTAGAAGTTTGATCCGGGGACTTTGGGAAATGTGAGCGTGGGAGGGGGTCTATTGCCCTCTAATATTTTTGGTCACTTAAAAAGGGCACTATAAATTTAAATTTCCGTTTGAATGAGCCCTCTTACGACATTCCACGACCACTGGGTCGATGCAATCAACCCCGGAGAGAAAACAAATAAAAAATAAACACGCATCGGTGATCTTTCTTCTGGCAAAAAATACAAAATTCCACATTTCTGCAGATAGGAGCTTGAAACTTCTACAGTAGGGTTATTTGATTCGCTGAATCTGATGGTGTGACTTTCATTAAGACTCTATGACTTTTAGGGGGTATTTCCCCTAAGGCAAATTTTCTCAGGCTCGTAACTTTTGATGGGTAGGACTAAACTTGACAAAAAAAATATTTAAAATCAGCATAAAAATAAAATTCTTTTGATGTATCTATTGGTATCAAAACTCCTTTATTTAGAGTTTCAGTTACTATTGAGCCGGGTCACTCTTTAATTACAGTTCGTTCGCACGAACTGTTTGATAAATCAACACGAACCTCTATTGACCAGTTCATATTACCTACTAATTTATCTTCTTCGACCGACTATCATCGGTAAAAGTTTTTTACAATGCAAATAGTTCAATATCTTAATTCGCAATAGATTAACTTCTTAAAAGGTGGGGTGTTGGGTAAGATTTTCTAGTTACTTCTGTTTCTTCAAAAGTGTAATTTTAGGCCTCCAAATTAGTTTCCTAATATTCGCGAAGTGAATATTTTTTTTTTATTTGCCTAATTTTTTAAGGGGTATCAACTAGAAATCAGCAGTTCCCACTTTTTTGGGAAAACACTTTATTTATCATTTGAATTATGACCACATTTCTGACATAATGAAAAAAAAAGTATAAATTTATTTTAAGCCTGTAGTTCAATGTACCATTTACTGTTCAAGTGCTTAATCATGTATAAAATATGGCTTATTTTTCAATGTCGGAATTCGCTTCGTACCGTGATGAAAATATGAAGGCATCATATATTGCGGTAGTTAATTAAAAAATGTAATAACGGTACAATTATGCACTTAGAATATCAACTTAATGCATGATAACAATTTTCTAATTCCGGGCATTTTATCTTCAAATTTTTGGAAAAAGGGCTTAGTTTCTAAAGCTTAATTAGGGCCCTATTTTTAAACACGGTAATTTTGACTTTTGCATTATTTTCACACTTCGAAAGTTGTAATATACTTTATCCATCTTTTATGTTGTAACATGTCTATTTGTTTCATAAGATGGTGTAAACCAGATAAATATGTCAGATGCTCTGACGTACGTAGGGGGAGGGGGCTCATGACATGGACCTCCCTGAAATCCTAAATTTTTCCGAATTTCTGGTCACTTTTTATTTAAATACTCAAATAAAACTTCTTACTGTTACTCCTCCCCTGTATAAATTTCCTGTGTGCATATCTAGCCCGCTGTAACATGCACGAGGCTATATATATATATATATATATATATATATATATATATATATATATATATATATATATATATATATATATATATATATATATATATATATATATATATATATATATATATATATATATATATATATATTTAATTTGAAATCCGTAAACAAAATAAAAGAAAGGATAGAACATAAAAAAAGAAAAATTGGCAATTACACTTTATTCAATTACAATAATCTTTAAAAATTGTATTGTAAGGCCAGACAAGAAAAGAAAAAAAAACGAACAAAAATATCAACAAGTTAAATATAAATCAAATAAGAATTCTTAACCGTAGGTGATCTAAAACTTTCTTTTTATATTTTTCAATCAGTTTTGATTCTGCAAATTTTTGGGTTATTTATTGTATACTTACTAATGAAGCTTGGGTTGGGGGTTCATAAGGGTATGTAGAGTCAATACTTGGTGAAACGGAAGAGCCTGGAACAGAGGAACACTGAGTCTATGGAAGATATACATTTTGGGAAATGGCGGTGACTACATAACCGTACAAAATAAGTAAATTAAACGATCATAGTTGCTCGTCTAAACACAAATGAAAATGATGATTGTTTTTTAAGGGCTACACCCTGTGCCCTTATTCTGTATAATTGCCTGCATCTTGTCATCTTTAACCACTTCTCGGAGATGTTGGTATTTTTTGTGACAAAACCTGCCCATGTTGAATTTTTTTGATCTTTTGCCGGACTTACAATTTAGCCTAAATAGTTTTTTGCGTTACGTGCAAAGCTGACAAAAAAGATTATGCTCTTTGATGGCAGATGTGACAACAATGACCGATAGTGAACTGTTTACCGAAGGTTAAAATGGGACTCCATGGAGTTCTATTTTGACTGATAGTGAACCGATAGTGAACTGTTTACCGACGGTTAAAATAGGACTCCATGAAGTTCCATTTTAGCCACTGGAGTGGTAATGTATTACTTAGCCTGAAGGATAAGTGGTACATTACCGCTGCAGGGGTGTTAATTGAAGGAAAACAGAGGCATGGGGGCATATACCCCTTCCCTTTATTCCCGTCCCCTAGATTTTGAAAAATACTTTCTTTGGCGGTAATCCCATTTAAAAATGCCTTTTGATATTTTCAATGAAAAATTGGATAAACGACAAAATCGCACTACCCCCTAGGATTTGAAAAATCATTGTGCCCCCCCCCCCCAAATTTTTTGACGCCACTTTATCTCTTTTTTCACGGCTTAAAACTCCTTCCACCTTCTAAAATCTACTATTTATCACTATTTTCACCAAAGTCTTCAATTCCTTTACAAATACTTCTCATTCAAATTCAAAAGCCTTCCCAACGGCACAAATTTGGCAAGGATAGTAAGGGGGTAGTTAGTTGCCTGATTTAGTAAGTGAAATTTTCTGTTCTCGTTTGAAAAAAGGAAAAAAAAATGTTCTTGCCAAATTTAATTTTTGTTTACCTTCATTGAAAAATCAACAAAAATCTTCATTCCCATCTCAATTTTTTTGGTGAATTAGCGCTATTGTGTGGTCCTACTCAGGTGTAAGCGAAATGAGCTGGTTAAACAGCAAATCCCAAATCTCAATTATTTTGTTCCAGCATTGCTTAAAATAAAAGTCATACATTCTTATTTTGATCAACCTTGACAAGGACCGTAACCAGGATTTTCTTTCGAGAGGAAGGGGGTGTTACCAAAAAGTGATTTTAGGTCAGTAGGGTCCACAAAAAGAAAATATTTTTTGAGGGGGGAGGATTAAAGGGTTTTCAAATACATTTTTAAGACCAATTTCTGACTAGGATAGTATTTTTTAATTTTTTGGGAAACAGTCTTTTTACCTTTTATCAGTATTTTATGACCGACTTACGAGTCGGAGAAATTTTGAAGTAGCTTTTTTTTACCTTCATTGAAGAATCGACAAAATCTTTGTAACCGTCTGAAAGTGTTTGTCAATTAGCACCACTGTGCATTTCTGCTCAAGTCGCCTATATACAAAATGAGCTGCTCAATTAACAACACCCCCCCCCCCCCGGGTCAATTATTAATTTCAGCATTGGTTTAAAGATGGTAAATATTTTCCCAAATCACAAAAAAACATACATTCTTACTTTGATTAACCCGGACTTGGACCGTATCCAAAATTTTTTTCCGAGATAGGGAGGAGGGGGAGGGTGTTGCCAGCAAGTTTTGCTTGGTCAGGAGGGTTTACAAAAGAGAGTTTATTTTCGGACTGACGGTAAAGGGGTTTTTGACTGTATTTTAAGACTGTAATTTTCCAATTATCTAGGAGAAATATTTTTAGAGTGGAGTTCAATCCCGGTAATATTGCCCTGGGTACGCCCCTGTCACCACGATTGTGCTCTATCTGTCACAATAGTATTTTATTTGCCCAACCCTGCTTTGTTCCATATTCGTATCTCTGTTCTTAGGTCTGGAGCACATGAAGTGACAGAGCAGCTAAGCCCTTACCTCAATGATCTATCCCAATTGTTGAAAAGATGGTAAATAAAGCGCTTGTTCACAAAACACATAAAATTCCTCCGGTATCTCACACAAGAAGTTTACGATCAAGGTAGCAACGTGTCCTGATTTCCGTTCGAAGGCAGTATGTGTTTTGAATAATTAAAATTTTAAGTTGAAAAACACACCTAGGAGTTGATTCAAACCGAAACATTAATTATAATAGTCTAATTGTATTATAACCGCCCTTCCGTGTCGCAGCCTCTTCAGTGTTCATTCAGTTACGCGTTGTTTTACAGTATATTCACGGAATAATTATCTGAAAGTAAGTAATTAGATTTGCCTAGAGGAGTGTTTTCTATTTAAACGGGGGCTATTAATAAGCTGGCCCCTTGTCCCCAGTTTAGCTGAATCTTTTCTGAGGTTTTATACTGCTTCCGTGAATGAAAAAGGTTTTGTTTCACAATGGATATCCGCAGACAATATTTTTGACACTGAGGTTTATGGGGGTTATCTATTTACAAGTAGTACCTTGATAAAGCAAAGAGAAGCGCCACAATCTATTCACTCTATTGTGTTGCAAGGGGCGTCAATTCACGAAAAGTTTTGGGAGAGGGGCAAAATGAATCACTCGAAATCTATACGGGCAATTTTGTTGCCTCGTCGATTCTTTTCAAAGAGATTGGAAAGAAGGTTCTTTTCGGTGAAAATTTCAAAAGAGGTGCATTTCGAAATCTATGGGGCAACTGTCCTTCCTGTATCTGCCAATTGGCGTCTCTGTGTGCTGTGGAGCAACCCTACAGATTTTTTTTTCTGATCAGCAATCTGTTTCTTGGGAGCAGTAAGAGGTGGGAAAATGAAACTCTCCTGGTAAGGGGATACACTGGCACTAACTGGGAAGCAAGGGGATACTTGCCACCAAGTTTTAGAAAAGGCCCTTTTTTTGGTGTTCTCATTGAGAAACGAAAAGAAAACAAATTGCTCTCTCGAGATTTTGAAAACATTTTCTTCGTTTCTTCGGCTAAACAAGTGAAGACAAGTCGTTGACCCCTCTGACCAACATTCTCATGAATTGGGGCTTTAAAGGGAAATGAAATGGAAAAGCAATGCTTCCCTGAAGTTTACCAAATTTTCAGAAAGGTTTCAGAAATGTATTGATTTCGCTTTCTAGTACCTGAAGTAGTAGAAGCAAGGCCAGATTGTTGGAGTTCAAATGGTAACATTCTTAGGGATTGCGTGGTATCGAAGAAATTTATAAAGTGAAATTAAATTATCCTGAATGATGCAAGAGATACGGGCTGTAGCTCCTCAAAATTCCTGGGAAATAATTCTAGAAAGGCCAATATAGAGTTCCTGAATTCTTAATCTCTGGTTTTTCTTTTGAGACTTTTTGTATTGATCAAACTGTCTAAAATGGTGTGGTCATACAACTATTGAGCCCAGAAATAGACTAAACACCTTCAGTTGAGATCAGGCTAACAGATGGGGGAAGGGATATGGTTTCATGGGATCATGTCATCTACACATGTACAAGGAGGGTTGCCAGATCTCAGCCAAACTTGATTTTGACGCAGAAACTAGTGTCCTTCTACACTTTTTATGCATGCAAACACAATCCTACCTGTTTGAGAGATGATGAGAGGAGGGGGTTCCTAAATCCTCACCTGTGGGGTATTTACCAATAAGAATTGATGGATCTCAGCCACATTTGGTGGGGATTAAAAGCTTGTATCCCAACTATGCTTTTTCAGGGTGACCCTACCTCTCCTGAAAATCAGTGGCACCAATTGAGGGGCAAAGGGGGTAGTTTCCCTCTAGTTTTTTTAAAAAGCACCTTTTTTGTTCTTTTCATTGAAAAATAAAATAAGCTGAATTATACAAAATCCTTGCCCATCTCTCGACACTATCTCTTACTAGGACCCTATCGCTTGTAATCTCTAAAAGAGATCATTCTTACCTCTTTGAGGGATAGAAAGGGGGAAGCATCGAAAAGTTCTTGTCGTGTGAACATCGGATGTCGTCGATTCTTGTTGGATGTGGTTGTCAAATCTCCACCAAACTTGGTGGAAAGTAAGGGTGGATCTCCTAATTTTAACATTTGGGTCCACACCTATTACAAAAAAGGGGAGGATGTCTGAGTTACTTCTTCCAAACATCAACTAAAAATGCTTGTCTATGTAAATTTACGGGAAGCAATACCATAGTAAGTCTTGATTGTCTTAGTGGGGGTCAATCCCTCATTCAATCTCACTTAGTGGGTGAGAGGAAAAATCGGAGTCTTAAATTTTTATGAAAACATTTACCAAACAGTGCTATCAGGCAGGCACGTACGCAGGAATTTGTTTCGGGGGGGGGGGGCAATTTGTTTCGAGGGGGGGGCAAATCCTTCAAACCCATTATTCTGTGAGAAAAATCAGAAAATTATGGGAAAATGAAAAAAATCGTGAATTTTTTTTTGGGGGGGGGGGCGGGCCAGGAGGCCCCCCATGCGTACGTCCCTTCTATCAGGTCAAACTTCGTGGGAAATAAGACGAAGTGTCTTGTTTGGGCTTGTTTAGTGTTTGCACATAATTGGTCCTCTGTTAATGTAAGGGGATTCCTCAATTTATTCCCCTTAAAGATAAAACAAAATAAGCGGTTAGACCTCAACCAAACTCTGTGAAAAATAAGAGATAGTGTTCTAGTGAGGTGTTCTGGAATCAGGATCTAATATAATTTCGGGCCACTAGGTCCTTGTCATCAGGGCATTTAAAAGAAGAGGGTTATCAAACCTCAACTTAACTTAGTCAATTGTTCAAGTTGTAATTTGTTGGAATTCGTGTCATGCAAGACATCTACTGGAGAGGGGGGGGCTGCCTATACTTGTTTGACCATGATATTTATCAATATAGGTTGTAAAGACTAGGGGTCTTAACCGAACGTGTTGCGAAGTAAGAGTTAGTTGTCTAATTCTGCGAGTTGTGAGCTCATGCCCAATCCGGCCCATGTTCGGGAGAGGGTGTGTACATGTTTGTGATCGGGATACCTACCAGAAGGGGCCGTTAGAACTTGATAGGAAATAAGAGCTATCGTCTTAATTGTGACGCTTGGGAGTCAGGATCCGATCTAAATTCTGTAGGAGGGATAAATTGGGTCCACAATTTTATCTCATCAAAACGATAATCCAAGGGGTGTGTCAAATCTCAACCCAAATTAACATTTATGTTGCATTTTGCCTGGGTTCCTCGGTTTCTGCCATCGACGCGTTTACCAGATGAGGTTGTTGCATCCTCGTAAAAGTTCGTGGGACGTTAAAGTTTGTGTCCTAGGTGCCCTTGATGATATACAAACACAATCCAGTGGGGAGTAAGGGGCCCCTAAATTCTTTTCAGCAAAACGACTAATAGAAACAATTTTTGAATCTCAACTAAAATTGGTGGATAACATAAACAGATCAATAACTTATTTATGTCTTTGGGGGTTTCAAAGTTTGTGGGGAGAAGGATTTCCCTAAATAAGGTTATCATAAAATCTACCAGAATGAGGTGCCGTATATAATATAAAAATGGATGGGAACTAAGATCTAGTGTCCTACTTGTCCGTTTTTGGGTTCTTCACGAATCCCAGCTCTTTCAGCGATAACTATGTGGGGTGGGAGGGAGGGCTAAATTCTTTAGTCAGAAAACACAGCGGACTTAAAAGACCTGGTGGAAAGTGAAATCTTTGAGGTGATTTCTATGTTAAAGCTTGATTGGCTTTGAGCAAGATTTGACCTGAGTAGGAAATGGGAGGGATTATTTTTTGTTTCATAACATCCACTAGATAGGCTGTTCAGTCTCAACTAAACTTAATCAAACAGTTCGTGGTAACAAACTATAAGTAAGGAGCGACCCGGCTCAATAGTAACCAAAACTCTAAAAAAAATGAATTATGATACTAGTAGATACATCAAAAGAATCAGATTTTTATGCTGATTTTAAATATATAAGTTTTATCAAGTTTAGTCTTACCCATCAAAAGTTACATGAGAAAATTTACCTTATTTTCGAAAAAAGGGGTAGACACACCTAAAAGTCAGAGAACTTTAATGAAAATCACACCATCAGATTCGGCGTATCAGAGAATCCTACTATAGAATTTTAAAGCTACTATATGCAAAAATATGGAATTTTGTTTGTTTTTTTTTTTGCCAGAATAGAGATCACGGATGCGTTTTTTTTTTTTTTTCAGGGGTAATCTTATTGACCCAGTGGTCCTAGCATATCATGGGAGGTTCCATTCGAATGGAAATTAAAACTTTGAGTGTCCTTTTTAACTGACAAAAAAGAGGGCAACTAGACCCCTCCCACGCTCATTTTTTCCCAAAGTCACCCGATAAAAATTTTCAGATAACCATTTTGTTCAAGATAGTCAGAAAATACAATAACTACATCTTTGAGGAGTATTTAATCCCCCACAGTCCCGGGGGGAAGGTCTGCAAGTTATGAACTTTGCCCAATGTTTACATATAGTATTGGTTATTGAGAAGTATACGGAAGTTTTCAGGGGGATTTTTTCTGGTATTTGGGGGGGGGACAGGTGTTACGTGGGAGGATCTTTCCATAGAGGAAGTTTTTATGGGAAAAGGGAAATTAATATTAAAGGGGGTACCGGGTTTCCCAGCGTCATTTAAACAAACGATTAGAAATTAAATATAAAAAATAACAATTTTTTCAACTGAAAGTAAGGAGTAAAATCAAAACTTAAAACAAACAGAAATTATTACGTATATGATTGAGTTCGCCCTCTAGTCACTAACTCGCTCTTTACGCTAAAGTCTTTTTGTTGTACTTTTATCAGAAATATTTTTTATAATTAACGGCCTTTGTAATTAAGGGGTCATTCTTACAAAATCGGAACAAAATTTGAACTTTAGCTTTAAGAGCGAGGTATTGACTAGGGGGCGAACTCCATAATATACGTAATACAAATATACGAATATAGAAGTTCGTTACGTTAGTTAATTCGTAAGTTAAGTCAGAACAAAATTTTGAGAAAGCCATTTAGCCCAAAAAAGTAAAATTAATATGCAAATTTTGTTTATATATATATATATATATATATATATATATATATATATATATATATATATATATATATATATACAACATTTTGGCTTCTATCAGATTTGGACGTCTGGTTAATACCAAACATTTTGGGATGTAAAAGCAGGTGCAAAGTTATTTTGTGGTCTGTAGTACTTTTTGAGAGTTCGAGTCCAATTTGATAGACCTGGGTTTCCCACCAATGTGACCCGTAGTTTTTTGTTGCTGAAACATTACGTAGAGCATTCGCTAAAGTTATTCGCTAAAGTTCGAATTTTGTTCCAATTACGTTAAAGTTCAAATTTAAAACGCTAAACACGCTTCAATGCGCTAAAGTTCGAATTTTGCTCCGATTCTTTAAGAATGACCGCTGAATCACAAAGGCTGTTTAATTAGTATAGATAACTCTTTTGAAAGTACTAAAAAACTTTAGCATAACGAGCGAGGTATTGACTAGGGGGCGAACCCCCTAATATACGTAATAACTTCTGTTTGATTTAAGTTTTAATGCTGCTCCTTACTTTCAGTTGAAAAAACTAGTTTTTTATTGAATTTTTGATTGTTTTTAAATAATGCTGGGAAATATGGTGCCCTTTCATAGAAATGTTCCTTCCCCCCCATAAAAACATTCTCCATGGAAAGATCCTCCCACGTAAATACCTCCTCCGACCCCCCGCACCAGAAAAAAATCCCCCCTGAAAACGTCTGTATACTTCCCAATAATGGGGAAACAATGGGCGAAGTTTATAACTTGCAGCCCTTCCCCCGGAGACTGGGCGGGATTAAGTAATCCTAAAAGACAGATTTATTAAATTTTCGACCATGCTGAACAAAATGGTTATTTTGGCCGAATGATTTTGAGAAAAAATGAGCGTGAAGGGGGGTCTGGTTGCCCTCCAATTTTCTTGTCCCTTAAAAAGGGCACTTGAACTTTTAATTTCCGTTCAAATGAGCCCTCTCGTGATATTCTAGGACCACTGGATCGATACGATTACCCCTGGAAAAAAAAAACGAAAAAAAAAACAACAAATAAATACACATCCTTGATCTTTCTTCTGGCAAAAAATACAAAATTCCATATTTTTGCAGAGAGGAGCTTGAAGAATCTACAGTAGGGTTTTGTTATACGCTGAATATGATAGTTTGATTTTAATTAAGATTCTATCACTTTTAGAGGGTGTTTCTCCCTTTTTTCGAATATAAGACAAATTTTTTCAGGCTCGTAACTTTTGATGGATAAAACTAAACTTGATGAAACTTATTTATTTGAAATCAGCATAACAATCCGATTTTCTTGATGCAATTAATTAAAGAAAAAACTTTTTCCACAGAATAAGTTTTTAAAAGAAAAGAATAGAACTCCATTAAACAAAAAATGAGCAAAAATAAATTCAAATAATCTACCAAGCGTGAAACTACCACAAATCAGCATCAATAAATAAATAAAACCCAAAACGGACAGAAATTACAATAAATAACCTAGTCAAACTCAAAACGAGCAGAAATTAACATAAGTTGGGCTCAAAACCCCTTTGCCTTCCCAACGCCGTAACAAAATTTGCACTTTACTGAAAAAAATATAAATATTTTTATTTTTATAACTTTAATAAATCAAATAACATTAACATTTTGATTACTAAATATCAGTATATGTATATTAAACTGACAAAGCACAGTCATTTGTATTTTTTTCAGTAAAGTGCAAATTTTCTTTTTTTTAAGACTTTATAGTTTGGCCTGCTATTTGTATGCTGGCGAAAATTTTTACCAATTTTTAATTACATGTACCCTTTTAAAAATCTGGGCACAAATAGTAGTGTTTAATTTAGATTCATACCTCCTCTAGTTGACCTGAAATGGAAAACTTGATACCATTCGCAAAAAAAATCTCTATACTTTCTTTGATAGCTTTGATACACTTACACTATTTTGATTTTGTTAAATTTTTAAGAGCAGAAGTAGCCCCGAAAGTCTGAACATAATACCCTCAGTCGGTCTTGAGATACTGCTGAGATGCTTTATTGAGAATTAGCATTAACACGGTGCATTTTGATTTAATTTTAAGGCACCATTTAGTTTTTAAACAAAATGGGCAAATGGATGGGTGGGCGTGGGAGGGGGATTAGTTGCCCTCCAATCACTTTCGACTATTAAAAAGGGCATCAGCCTTTTCTATTTTCAATCGAATGAGCCATTTTTGAAGTTCCCACGACAACTCCCTGGATACGAATTGCCCTGGTCTAAACAACAACAACAACAAAATAATACATTATACCCACATCGATCTTTACTATAAAAATGTCAAGCCTTCCAATCACTTTTGACTATTAAAAAGGGCATTAGGCCTTTCGATTTCCAATCGAATAAGCCCTTTTTGAAATGACAACGCTTTCTATAAACACCTTATATGCCCCCGGGGCATAAATTACAACCCTTACCCTCAGGGTTGTTAGGGTGGTTGTCATCCTCTAAGACCTAATTTCCAGAACTTTCAACTACGTTAAACAAAATAGCTATATTAAAATTTTCATTGGATGTGTTTGGGGAAACGGTGGGCGTGAGAGGGGCGGTAGTCGCTCTCCGATCACTTTCGACTATAAAAAATGGCAATACCCCTTTGAATTTCTAGTCGAACGAGAGTTTTTGAAGTTTCTACAACAGCACTTTCAATAAAAATTGTATTGAAAGTTATGGCCCCTAGGCATAACTTACAACCGTTGACATAAGGGCTGCGGGGGGTGTAACTCTCAAACACTTAATTTCCAGAACTTAAAACTATGTTGAACAAAATGGCTATCAGAAAATTTTGATTGGATGTGTTTGGAGGAAACGTGGGCGTGAGAGGGGGGTTAGTTACCCTCAAATTACTTTTGACTATTAAAAAGGACACTAGCCCTCTCCATTTCCAATTGATTGAGCCCCTTTTGAATTTTTACGACAACTCTATTTATAAAACCTTTTATGCCCCCAGGGCATAACTTACAACCTTTGCCTTAAGGGCTCTGGGGGGTTTGTCATCCTTAAATACATAATTTCCAGAACTTCCAACTACGTTGAACAAAATGGCTATCTCTAAGCTTTGATTGAATGTTTTGAGGAAATGGCGGGCGTGAGAGGGGGTTTAATTACTCATCACTCACTTTCGACTATTAAAAAGGGCAATTTCAATTTCCAATCAAATGAGCCCCTTATGAAATTTCTACAACCACTTTCTATATAAACTTTATATGCCCCAGGACTTAACATACAACCCTTGCACTCAGGGCTCTGAGGGGTTTTTCATCCTAAAAGACATAATTTCAAGAACTTTCAACTACGTTGAACAAAATGGATATCTAAAAATTTTGATTGGATGTGTTTGGGAAAATGGTGGGCGTGAGAAGGGCGTTAGTCACTCTCCAATCACTTTCAACTATAAAAGGCACTAGCCCTTTCAATTTCCAATTGAATGAGCCCTTTTGAAGTTTTTTCGACAACGCGTTCAATAAAAACCTTATATGTACCCAAGGCATAACTCATAACCCTTGACATAAGGGCTATGGGGGGGGGGGCAATCTGTTATCTTTAAAGACCTAATTTCCAAAAGTTTCAACTACGTTGAACAAAATGGCTATCTAAAATTTTTGATTGGATGTGTTTGGGGAAAAGGTGGGCGTGAGGGGGGGGGGCAATTACTCTCCATTCACTTTCGTCTATTAGAAAGGGCAATTTCAATTTCCAAACAAATGAGCCCTTTTTGAAAATTTTACAACAACTTTCTATATAAACCTTATATGCCCCAAGGGCATAACTTACAACCCTTGCACTGAGGGCTCTGAGGGGGTTATCATACTAAAAGACCTAATTTACAGAACTTTCGACAACGTTGAACAAAATGAATATCTTAAAATTTTGATTTGATGGGTTTGGGGAAATGGTGGGCGTCAGAGGGGGGTTAGTTGCCTTCAATCCCTTTTGACTATTAAAAGAGCACTAGCCCTTTCAATTTTCAATTGAATGACCCCTTTTTGATGTTTTTACAACATCGCTTTCTATAAAAACCTTACTTACTCCCAGGGCATAACTTAAACCCTGCCCTTAGAGTTGTAGGGGGATCGGTTGTCATCCTTAAAGACCTAATTCCCAAAACTTTCAACTACGTTGAATAAAGTGGCTATCTAAAAATTTTGATTGGAGGTGTTTTGGGAAATGGTGGGCGTGAAAGTGGGGTTAATTGTCCTCAAATCACTTTCGACTATTAAAGAGGGCACTAGCGATCTGAATTACCAATTGAATGAGCCCTTTTTCAAGTTTCTACGACAAAGATTTCAATAAAAACCTTATATGCCCACAGGGCATAACTTATAACCATTGCCCTGAAGACTGTGGGGGGAGTGTCCCGCTCAAAGGTATAATTTACTGAACTTTAAACTGAGTGGAACATAATGGCTATGTTATAGGGATGTGTTTGGGGAAATGGCGGGCGTGGAAGGAGTGATAGTTGCCTTCCAATTACTTTCGACTATTAAAAAGGGCACTAGCCATTTCAATTTCTAATCGAATGAGCCCTTTTTGAAGTTTCTACTACAACGCGTTCTATAAAAACCTTATATGCCCCTAGGCCATAACTTAGAACCCTTGCCCTGATTGCTGTGAGGGGGGTTGTCATCCTCCAAAGATCTAATTTACAGAACTTAAAACTACGTTGAATAAAAGGGCTATCTCAAAACTTTTAATGGATGTTTTTGGGGGAATGATTGGCTTGGAGGGGGCTAGTTGCCCTCCAATCACTTTCGGCTATTAAAAACGACACTAGCCCTTTGAATTTTCAATCGAATGAGCCTTTTTTGAAGTTTCTACGATAACACCTTCTATAAGAACCTTATATGCCCCCAGGGCATAACTTACAACCCTTGCCCTGAAGTCTGTGGGGAGTGTCCTTCTCAAAAACATAATTTCTATCCGGAAATCAACTACGCTGAACAAAATGGCTATTTTAAAATTTTGATTGGATGTGTTTCGGGAAATGTTGGGCGTGGAAGGGGTGTTAGTTGCCTTCAAACCACTTTTGACTATTAAAAAGGGCACAAGCCACTCCCATTTCCAATTGAATGAGCCCTTTTCGAAGTTTCTACAACTTCCTCGATACGAAGTGCCCTGCTTTAAAGAAAAAAAAATAATACATTGTGCCAACATCTTTCTTATATGCCCTCAGGGCATAACTTAAAACCCTTGCCCCGAGGGTTGTGAGGGAGTGTCCTCCTCAAAAACATATTTTCTATCCGGAAATCAACTAGGCTGAACAAATTGGCATATCTTAAAGTTTTGATTGGATGTTTGAGGGAATGATGGGCGTGGGGGGGGGGATCATAGGCAGTGCTATTGCGCTGCCTATGATCTACTAGTATCAAAATTCCGTTTTTTTTTGTTTTGGTTACTATTGAGTCGGGTCGCTCCTTACGTACAGTTCGTTATTACGAACTGTTTGACTATCCATAGTAATTATTTGTTCTTTGTGTTTCATTCTTTATTATTGCCTGCTGACTTTAATTCAGTTTTAGCATTAAACACAAATAGTACCCCTTTTCGGTGGCTTGGTTTGAATATAAATTAGGGGGTTTAAATGGATACCAAACTAGCTCTACACCTTGAATACAATGCTGGCTTCCTGTTCATCTTATTTTGGTAGAAGTAGAGAAGGGAGGGCTTGGTTTGACTAAAAAAATTGTTATGTTAGAAGGATATAATCCTAGGAATCAATCAAAAGATAAAATTAAAGTTGAAGAAGGTTATTACAAGTATCTATTTTTATTCCATTCCCTTCAGGACACAGAGTCTCCTTAGATTTGAAATGTGTCTGTACTAGGTGGATAAAGATTAATGAAGGGATTCAAAATTCAAATTAGGGATAATTTAGGGATAATTAGGGAATAATTTGAAGATCTTACTTCCAATCTTTTTCTACCTCCAAAACTGTAAAAGTTTCTTGAAAATATGTCGTAGCTTAAAACAAGTTTGAATACACCTCAATTCCAGGGAGCCACCTTACCAAGGCACACAGTCCTAAAGAAGCAGGATCTAAGCCAAACATAAAACCTTCTTCTTAATTCGTAAAGGGCAAAGGGCAAAAGCAATAAGTAAAGGACAAAAGTTGTAACTTCCCCAGTTCTTCCCAAGTCTTTAGAACTTTCCTAGTTCTTCCCCAGAACTTCTCCCTAGACTTATATGCGTTGATCTTCTTTACAGTTTTTCAGAGATAACTTCCCTCGAGAGGATTCATTTCTAATTTGAGACCGTTTGGAAGTTTAAAGTAAATTGTCAAAGTTTTTGGCAGAACAATATTCATTCAATTTAAAAAAGGGAGAAGGGGGAAAAAAAAGGAAAACACAGAAAAAGGGATGGCAACCATGATGAAATTTAAATTGTCAAGTTGGTCATGCCTTAAAATGTTAAGAGTTTCTTCTGTCCATCTTCTGAAATACTAATTTTTAATATATTCCCTAATTAATGGTTGCAAGTCGCTTCGGGAAAATCTTCGACCCTCCCCCCCCCCCAAAACAAAAACACACCCAAAATGTTGGGACGGCTGTGTATATTCTAATACCTTCTGTTTTTCTATATATTTCACCTACAATGGTACTTTTTCCAATGTCTCCCTTCTTGAAATATTAGTCTCTGTGGAGTAAATAATTGGTATCAACATGTAGTACCCTCATTAAACTGAAAAATAGATTTTGGGGGGGAAATTACCGTTTTCAACAATTCTGGGCCACAAAACAGCAATTCGTTTGTGATTTATAATTTATTGTTAATTTATGCTATAAATATGAAGCCTACAACTTATCATAAAAAATGAAAAGCTGACATAAATATGTTTAAACATGAGGAATGGGAACATTTAAAACTTACCAAAAAAAAGGTTTGAGGGGACTGCCGGCCCCTTTATCTAACAGTGTTATGCCATACTTGTAATTTAATTAAGTTTTATTAGGATATAATAAATATAGCTGGTTAATACTTGTAATTCATATGCCTAGGTATTGCTCTCCTTTATATTTGAAATGAAAAATTTACCTCGTAAAATTCTAAATATTAAAGCAGATATACATACATGTACGCATTCGTTCTCAAAAGAATGTTAGATAAACATGTTTAAAATGTGTATTCTATTCATTAAACCAGAAATTGAATTTGATCGTTAACACTTGAAGACTGGGGGGAGGGGGGAGGATCGGATACAATAATTAAACTCAGATACAAGACAGGCATTACACAATTCCATACTTATTTTTTAAAGTAGTACAAGTAAGGAAGGGGTTGAGACCCAAGATTTAAATAATTATATATATATATATATATATATATATATATATATATATATATATATATATATATATATATATATATATATATATATATATATATATATATGTATATACATGAGTAACAAATAAAACTTTTCATCAAGACATTGAAAAATATTATTTAGGAGAATGAGAATTAAGATGAACCCCAAAGTAGGCAACTGTATGTAAAATTTAAGAAACTAAGAGAAAATCATAGAAATCATGACATTCTCTAATCCGAATACAGAGAGGGGGGCATTGTAACTGACGCCTGTCCCTGTTTACCTACTTGGTATCTACTGTCCATTACCAAAATAATTTGTAAATGAAAGCTGTGAATTTGTGAAAACTGTGAAAAAACTGTGAAAGGACCAACTGAGTGACTCGGAGAAGTACAATGGCTTTTTTTTAAAGTGTTCAATGCATTTTCTTTTGTACACAATGGTAAATGAAAAAAAAAATCCCGGTGCAATAATGACACAGAGCTGGGTTAACATTCGTTTTTTGTACTGTTTTTCTAGCCCTTTTAGGGCGGGCAAGTGGATAGGGAATGGGCCTGAAGCTCTGCCCTCCAGTATGGTTTTTATGATGTTCCTCTTATTTGAAGATAATTTGTTTCTACTTTACTATTTTGAAGCCGTTGGCAGCCATGGATGCGTCTCAAGTAAATTTAGGTGTACGTGCCTGAGCTGGTGGTGTGATTCATTTGGCTCATTGCTTCCGTTTAAAATCAGGAGCTAAGTACTTTGCTTCTTCACTTGTACCAGAAATGCAGAAGAACTGGAGGCACAAATGCAGTGCTGCATGAAAGCTTGGAGGCTCGTACGAGCAAAGGAATTTGCTCTTGGGCAGTATTTCAGAGTGACCACCAAATTAAAAAAAAAAAAAATCAGATAAGTTAAATAAAAAACTTGGAGATCATTGAGAATTTTGACGAAATTTTGAAACAAGGAGGGAGCCCCCCTCCTCCCTGCATTAATATCTGCTTTGAGCTTCGAGTGATGAGGCTTGGTAATACAAGGACATGAAATAGGCCATTTATAATTAGCATAAAGGGTTGCTGAGCAGAAAACAATTGTGAATAGTGCTCTGAGTGATAAATCAAGAAACACGACCTCTTAATTTTGTGTTATCTCAGCGTGTTTGATCAAATCCCTACCATTCTGCTCAATCTAAAAATGCCAAGTTAGTTTGGAAAAACATCAAATTTTCATGTAGCCTTTTTGTGTTTATGTGTAACTAAACCGGCTTAAAATATTTTTAATGTCTAAACTAGTACTTTATTTGGTTTAATTGTGTTTCTTAATCTTTTGTAAATAAATCTTTTTGCATTATTTGGAATCCACAGTGAATTATTGAGGTTGTTCTTTGGTGTGTTCAGGAGTGCCAGTTCCAGGGAATATAGTAATGGAAAATGCATTTCTCCAAATTTAGGGGAATTTTTTTTTTTTTGCGATAATTTAATATTAATACCAAAAAAAGTAACTTTCAAAATTTAGGGGGGAGGATGAAGACACCTAGAGAGCGGTTCCTCTTGCCCTCCCCCCCCCCCTAATTGGCACCCGTGATTCGATTATTTGAAAGCTAGTGAGCTTTCGAAAATTGATATGCCTATTTTTAGGCTCTGTAATCAATTTGATTTATGGCAAGGTTCTCAGAGAAAGAGAAATAAATTGTATTCGTAATCCTCGAAACTCGTCTGACAACCCAAAAAAAACAAGGTCAAATCTGAAAGAGTCTGAAGTAGCCGGGATCAAAATAGAACAACAATTGTACATTCCTTTGATTCATTTGATTTAGTTGTTCATCGCTAAGGCACGTCTACAATTGGCGTTTTCGCAGAAAAAGGGACGGAAAACTGGTAATCTGGATAATGTAGACCTCTATTGTCGCTCCAGCACAAAAAGACCTCTCTAATTCTAGTATGGCAGTAGCTAGAATTTATGAATTATAGACAAACTTGTTGGGCAGAGAAAGGATTATCTTCTAAGAGTTAAGAAGAATTTTGGGTACTTGTGTCTTATAGCCACCACACTCAAATTCTGTCAAGAAGTGAAGCTTGGTTAATGCAAATGAAATAAAATAAAATAAGATGAAAATATGATACTTCATTTACAAAAGTGTGAAAGCTGCAATAAAAATTATGGAAGGGCGGCTGCCCAAAGTACATTATATTAAATTCATAACTTAAACTAACCTAACCAAAATACCAAGTAAATATTTAATTAAAATATAACTGCAATGTCGTTTCCCACCAAGCTGAAGCTAATACTGTCTGGTATAAAGACTCTGAAAACCGGATATTGTCTCATTTTCACGATATAATATCTTGAGGGTGGTGGCTATAAGACAAAAATACCGTATTTTGTTATATTTGGTGCACAAATATTGAGACTAATCGGCGGAAAAAAAAACAAATGTTGTCAAGTTTATCAGAAATACTTTTTTTTGTAAAACATAATCTTTTCCATTTTATTGTGAATTTTTGCTTTTTTTAGATTTCAAAACGACTTATTAATCATGAATAAGCATTTTTACAAGGGTTTTCTCCTTCTACACTAGCTAAAACAGTGACGCTTTGTTAGTTAAAATCAGTTCTAGAATAATTTTTTTTTTCAATCATTTTTGACGCAGCATCCGCAAAAAAAACCATTTTCGTTGTAAAAAAAATGAAAAACATAAAAATATGACCTGAGAAAAATTTAATTGGCAAATATGACAATTTTAAATTGTTTGGCCAAAAACTAACGGTAGTTGGAAAATATCGAAGAAACTATAAAAAGCATCTAATGGACTTTTAAGGGCAGTATAAAGTCAGAAATTTGCTTTTCCTGTAGTTAGTTTAGAGATACTTTTTTTTAGAGAGTTTAGAGAGTTAGTTTAGTAGTTAAAACCTTGAGCGGGTATTAAAGCAAAAAGTGTTCTAACAATGATTAATGTATAGCTTTTTACCCGAAGGTGGTAACAGATAAGAAATTTTTAATTTAGTTACAATTTACAAAGCGATAATGTGTAATGAAGCATAATCTAAAGTCTCCACATAGTGAGGGGCGATTATGTTAAAACAGTTAGATGTGCAAAACAATATTGTTGCGCAAAAATTTCGAAATTTATTAGTGTTTTTTTATTAGACCCAAGCCCCCCCCCCATGAAGTTATCTGGGTAAATACCTTATTTTGCTCTCATTTGAACACGCATTTCCTTTAAAAAAAAATCTTCTGAAAGGGAAGGGATCTTGAGCAGGCTTAAAAAAGAAGATAGTTATTTTGTTTAAGAAGAGTTTGCAAATTCTCAAGTTTTAAAGCCTACCTTCGCAGATATGAAGTTAGAGTGAGGAGGCGTTTGATCCTTCACTCTGATATCTGGATTTCTTTTCTAATTTTGTTTAGCTCTTCGAATTATTTGGTTCTTTTTTTGTGTTTTAACCTTATTCTCCTCCCCGCCTGTCTCGTAACAATCTCTTTCATCCATGCTGGTATACGCGCAACTAAAGTAGACTAATTAACCGAACATGCACTTCTTTGAACTTATACTAGCTAAACCAGAGGGTTATATCCATGGCAGTTTCGAATACGGCAGAGAAAAGGAACCCGAGTGAAAGTGGATTTAGTGTCACAAACCCCACGTCCGACAGAACCTATTGCACTTAATTTCAATTGATGGCAGTAATTTATTGAATAAGCATAATTATAGTGCACTATTGAACGCGGTTTGGCAATCGAAATGAATATCTTGTAAAAAATCCAAAAATCTTGCAAATCCATATAACCTTTGAAACTTACCGAAAATATAGTTAGTTACGCTAATAGATAAATATTCAAAGATTTTATATTTCTAAATGGATGAATTGCTGCTTATTGAACTCTGAAATTATAAAGATTTTGGGCAAACTTTTCCCTTCTATAGCCAGTGCCACTTAAAAGTAACTCCCCATTCAGTGTAATATGATTATATAAAAACATGAAAATTTGTGTATTTTTAACTCATATACAGTTTCAAATGGCAAAATATAACCTTAAGGTCTGATCAGCAAATTTCGTGTATTAATCTTAGTTTTTTGCATAGATTTTCTCTCCAATAATTCCGCTACATACAAATAAAGTTTAATAGGGACAAATCCTTTCGTTATACAGTGAACGGCCACTGTGTATGTGACCGAAATATCCAGAATTTTTTTTTCCAGATATGGAACTGTTATTTGTACCTCATGGAAAGGCAGTTTGATCTTTGAAGATATTTAATAATTCCGCTAGATGAAAATACATATAGATAACACATAGCTAGTGCACGGAGCTAGTATACTTCAGCCACTAGTAACCAAAGGAGCTTGTTGTGATAGAAACCTCCTTGGAATTATTGAGAAAAACTTTAACAATATTAAACAAAACTCTACTGCCTATAACTTTGTATTTAATCGAGACATGAAACCCCATCACTGACCTTTTAAGGCTTCACAACTGCAGAGAAGAGGGGAGATTTAAAGTATTGTAAAAGTTAATAATATCATGATTAAGGAAGGCTCTTTACTTTACAGCAGGATTCGAGTATAATCAACCAAATTTTCGGTAAAAATCACCTTAAGTTTTAGTACTTAAATGAAGAATCAAGGTGGTTAAGACGATAACTTATTTGTGTCTCTTATCTACCTGAGGATGAAAATCTTTTTCAAAAATTAATTGTAAATACATTTCAAGAAAAAAATTGTTCTAAAAAAAATGAAAGCTACATTAAACAAAAGACGAGTAGAGTCAAAGTAAAATAATAGTTGAAATTTAAAACAAGCAGAAATCATGAATAAATGAATGAATGTGACCCAAAACAGACGCAATTTTTTTGTTTTAAGTCAAACTTAAAACGAACAGAAATTACAGCAAACAGACGTAGAGCTAAAGCCCCATAAGCCGTCTAAACATCATAGTTTCAATTAAACTTTACTGAAAACTATTTTTATTTCGAGCAGGGTGTTTTATTTGTCGCAACATCATTTACAGAAAGGAAACACTATAATAACCAATATTAAGGAGAATAACTGACTTAAATTTAATATATAAGAATATCAATGCTAGATTAATATTAATTCCTATTATTGTAACTAATTTGTAATAATATTCATGACTGTTTAATATATAATGATATTCACTCTTGAAACTCTCAACCATTTTGGCTTTATTAAGTTCGTAAAAGGTAAAACGTTTAAATTATCTCATGTTTTCAGTAAAAACATAATATCTTTTGATTTAACTCAACGTCTTCCTCGACCTTCCCTGGGGTTTTACCTTAATGTCCTTAGCTTTTAGGACCCAGCATCAAATATTTCCCCTTTCCTTGTAATAAAAATTATATGTAAACAATAGGCAACACCAAAAAGTAATTCACAGCCTTTTCCCTGGGCGCTACAGGTGATTTTATTCACCTTTATTTATTGACCTTTCGATTATTTTGAAGAGAATTGATATCTAAAAATTTTAATCATTTTTGAGGGGGGAGGGATTCAGCTTAGAAGGTTGAGGGAGGGAATGGTTGCCCTTCAATCGGTTTCGACTTTTTGAACCGGTACTGAAATCTTAAATTTCTATTCAAATGAGCCCCATCCGAAGTTTCTAAGAAAACGCTTTCCATACGAAGTTGCCTGGCGAAATAAAAGAATAAATAATACTATAATAGATAAGTCAATTTAATTTTCTGTCATTCTCCGTCTTTCTCTTTTCTTCTTTTTCTTCTCTTATACTTTTTTTGCTATTGCATTTACAGCGAGTCATAAATAAATTCGATTCAATGCATTGATGCGATATCGCTCTGTATCTAGACACAACCATTGCGCTGTATGTGATAAAGTAGCAATACAAGGGGCATTTTGGACAATAGAGAATAATTCTAGCTTCAATAAAATCCATTAAGGTAAGGGGTTGGACAGGATGGGGGCACACTCTAGCAAATTTATAAGATAAAATCTTAATTGTCTAATATTTAACTTAAGAATCAAAGGGGTAAAAGACAGTAGCTAAGATGCTTTTTTCTCTACTTCAGGATGGCGCTCTTTTTCAATAACAAAGTAACAATACAAAGGCCATCTTGGGCAATAGAGAATGAGATCCGAGCTCCAATTGATAGCACAGTGAACCCTATGTTTATCTACTTAGCCAACTTTAGCTTCCTATTTCGTATTACAATCTTATTGGATCAATTATTTGCCACCCAGGATACGAAATCCGCAAGGTAAAGACATCTTCTTTTTTCTTTTTCAGTGGCCAATCGTAACGCCATCTTATTGCGACCCCAATGGGTTGTTAACAACTATTTGACTCTTCCATTGGTTACTCAGGGAACAGGAAAGAATTCAATTCGAGGGCTATTTCAGGTTATTATCCCAGTAACGCTTTTCCTTGATTCGCTGTTTGATGAGTCCGCAGGGACTTTCAAAAAAAGGTAAATCTAGTTTATTTTACTTGGCATGAAATGGGTGGTTCCCAGCTTGAGGTGAAAACTTCAAAGACAGGACACTTTATTTTATGAAATTTGAGTATTGCTTATGCCTATTCACTAGTCAGGCCACTTTCCCCATACTAATACAAGTTTAACTTTTTAATAGTAAGATTTGTATGTCCCAGGGTTAGGGGCCCAAGGCCAGTATATTTCGTAATATCCTGCGTATTATAGTTGTCACTAACTGTAAAAAAAACAAAAAAAACACTTTGACAGGTCTTTCAAAATTGAAAATCACAACCGTAGAAAAAAAAAATCACCAATCACAGTAATAATATTAGAGTAAAATAACTCTTAACATAAAACTTACTAAAAATGTTGTTCTTCAACTGGCTTATCTCATAATCAAGAATGACTATCAGCTATTTAGGTTTTCGTCGAAAAAATTGATTTTGCTCTCTGGGTAATAAATTTACCAAGGACAATAAAAATGAAATCATATTGTTGAAACTGGTTAAGTAAACTTATATTACCATATATATCTTAAAAAATTAGGAAAAACGTAAATTCAACTTTTAGTGAAAAAAATCTTTATATGCAGCTGTACCGTTTTTTTATAGCAAGTGCAAATTTTTTTAAAAAGTATGAGTGAAAAATCAGCGAAAAATAAATAAAAAACAAATGGTACCAAATAGCTTAAAAGGTTTAGCTTTCTTTTAAAGATGTAATTGTCTTTGAAATCAAGAGATTTTTCATTTTTTTTTGGATTTTTATAGACAGAAAGCGGTGTCAAATTCAACTAATTAGTTTTACTTATCTATTTTCACAGTTCAGCGTGGCAACACTGATGATTATGTGGCTTTGCTCTAAGAAAACTTCATTATTTAGCAACAGCCAATAAAACATTTAAAAATCGTGGTGCTTAGGTATTAATGCGTGGTGCATGGGCGAAGGGAGGGGGAACCAGGGGGCATCTGCCCCCCCCCCTAGACCTTCAAATTTCCATTAGATATGGCTGAAAAAGCAGATGGTTGGAAAATCAGTGATAAAAGGCCCTCCATCACACTATCGACTGCCCACCCCCTAGACAATATGCTTCCTACGCCCATGACGTGGTGCGTGGTAATTTGGGACTAAGGGAGGTCCAGGTTTTTTTTTATGTCCTTGGATCTTGTAAAGTTTTGACTAATTTAACATAAGGAGTGGAGGGAAGACTAGAATATTGGAACAAATTCTAACTATCTAGAAAAATAACAGCGTAAAATTCACCCAGACTGCTACCGAAAAAAGCATGTAAGTAGGAAACCCGCTAAAACGAGTGGTGAATCATCGCGGCGGGAGATCCTGTTCATTTCCAAGGCATGGGGATAAGTTGCAGATTTACAAAAGCAGTGGCAGATAAATACCTTTAAAGGTTCGTGCAGGGGCAGATCCGGGACTTTTTTTTAGGGAGGAGGGGGGCGCAAAATAGGTTGATCCGACAAACTTGCGTTAGGAGCAAGTTTAATTAACGCAAAATTGCGTTAATTAAGTAAATTAGACTACTTCAGACTACGTTAGGGAAGGCCAAGCACCCCCCTCACGCCCTGGATCACTGGATTCGTGTAAGGTATATTGGGTCCCTTTATACAGTGGGAAACTATAAGTAGTGGAAATTATTTTCCGACTTATAGATAAAGTTCCAAGGACATAAAAAGAAAACTACCCCTGGGCCTATAGGTCTATTCAAGAGTGAAAACCGCGATTTTTATAATGTTTTTCCTTTGGCTATTTCAAAATTATGTGGTGCTTAGGGCATTGTCAAATTTTCCTCAGTGTTTCCAAGTTGAAAAATAAATATACAAAACTAAGTTGTTGAACTTGATGAGCTTCCGCCCGTAAAAACTCAAACATTAATTGTTAAAGGCAACTACACTTTTAAAGGAAAGCTATATGTTCTTAAACTGTTGCTATATGTTCTTAAGCTGTTTGGTGTCATCGATTTTTAACTTTTTTTTGCCAATTTTAACCCACGTTTCTTTTTTTTGTATTTTTTGCCGCTACAACCAAAACTGCATACGGAGAATCTTTATCATCAAAAATTGAATTCCTGTTTTCCCAAATTTTTTAGTACAAGAATTTAGGCAACATCTAGCGCAAGTTGTGCAGATTTTCACTTAACCCATTCAAACTATTATATTTCATTTTCATTGCCCTTGGTACTTCAGAGTTTTTCCAAGTGACTGCTTAGATATTACACTAGGACATTTGTTGGGGTCCCTAGGGGCTCACTGACGTGTTTTCTAGACTATTTGTACGTATTTACATGCGCAGCAATTATTGAAATAAGCTATTAGATTGAGCACCCTTTTTAAAGCTTAAAATAATAATATAAACTGTTATTAAGTTTTTACTGTTTTATCATTAGGAATTGTTTATGAGTTGATTTTTTTTCAATTCAATGGTTTTATTTACAAACAAAAACATTAGACTACTAATAACCTAACTTACTAATGACCACCCCAAAAAAGATACAAAAAAGCACATGCGACGGGGCGGCTCATCAACCATTTTACCATAATAATAATATTAAATAAATAAAACTACGAAACTTTTCTTAATAAATATTTTTTCAAATTACTTATAAATAGCCTGAGGTGCTAAAATAATTTTTTTTTCAAATTACTTTTAAATAGCCTGAGGTGCTCAGCCAACCGAATACTCTCTCGAATAGAGTTCCATGCATGGGGCCCTCAAAATCTAGTAGAGAAAACAGCCCTGGTTCCACTTCTATGTGGCCCAACAAAAGTATCAGCATGACGGGTTTCATAACTATGTAGTGACCTATTGTTACTAAAATAATCATGACTTACAAGACTTGTAGAATTCCAACGGTAGTCAAATGTCGCAGCCCTTTGAGAGTACATTTACCCTCATGAGCCTTATAGCTATACCAAAGAATATTGGTAGCTTGCAAGAGCAGAAACCGACCCTGTTATGAACAAAATAAAACGCTATCTAGTATTTGGGGTTTCTTAACATGGTAGTCACGGTGGTTAAATATCACAGCCCTTTAAGAGTACATTTACCCTCATGAGCCTTATAGCTATACCCGAGAATATTGGTAACTTGTAAGAGTAGAAACCGACCCTATTATCGAACAATAAAACGCCATCTAGTATTTGGGGTTTCTTAAAATTCCTAACGCCATGTAGCATTTGGCGTTTCTTGGGATTTTTCAGTTTAATAATTAAGTAAAATTTATGTAATTAGTATAATTAGAAATATTAGTGCAGTAAAAAGTTTCTAAAGTACAAAAAAGGTGTCTTCCTATTCAATATAATAGTAATTAAAAAATAACCGTAGTCTTTGGTGATCGGAACATAAGAAAACTTAAGAACATTAGAACACATAAGAAAACGATGCATCTTACTCTACGTGCTAGCGTAGACTTATTCAAAAGCTAATTGCTTTTCCCGGCCTCAAGGGTCTACTTTCTATGCTCTTTGGGGCCCCAGACAACCTATTAGCCCTCTATGGGTTTCAGAATTGTCGAAAGGTTCAAACAACGTTCCACTAGGAGTAACATGACCAGGGCAGCCCTGGGTAAGGGTAACAAATGGTATTGTTCGCAAATATATCTTTTAGTAGAAAATATTGCAACTTTTTACAGCCAGCACTATTCGAGGAATTTGAAACTGCGTAGATGAGAGCGTAAATAAAACCAATTGCTCGGCCAAACAACCCCTCCCACCACAGCCAACTTTCAGCAGGAACGTAGAGAGACCTTAATTTCATTGATATCCAACCGCCTATAGTAACAGAAAGCTACAGAAAGTAAGTAACAGAAAGTAACAGAGAGTAACAGAAACCACCTATAGTAACAGAAAGCTCAAAAATTATTCGGAAAAAAAACTATCTAATAAGAAAAATATAGCATTTCAAGTTGATTATTACCTATTATGAAATTCCTATTCATAATATTGCCACCAAGTGGTTAGGGGCTAAGGTAAGGTTGGAAGGGCAGGGTGGGGGAGGGGAGAGGGAATTGAGTATTATGAGTGATGGAGATCTGATTAGTTATTTTATTTTTCTTTTATATTTTATTTATATATTATTATTTTTAATTTAGTTATTTATTTATTTATCTATATTTTTTTCATATATATATAGGTTATAGTTTATCTATTTTTGGTCTATTTATAATAGTTTTAATTAAATAGTTGCGGTTTATGTAAATATTTGAGGTAATAGGTAGGTAGTTATGTGGACTTTCGAGCGATCGAAAACCTTCATAGGTTTTCTCCAGCGTGAGTTTTGTCTAAGTTATTTTTTGTTTGTGAATGTGGATTAGTAAAGTCATGTACTTATGAAAAAAAATAGGTTCTGGCATAATTATTCATTTTAATTCCTCTTCGTTTTAGGTTTCATTTATCATTAATTATAGTTTTTGATCGTTTTGAGTTATATTTATTATGTAACTTTAGTTTTGCTTGTCTTATGCTCAAATATAGCTCTTTAACTTTCTTTAAAAACGTTTAAACGTTCCTGAAACTTAATGCAGTAAAAGAATCTAGGGTTATTCTGCGCTTCAAAATATTAACTAGTTTAAAATTACCTATCAGTTATTGTCTACAAATCTTCATATAGTTTTTTTTAAAGCAAGATGAAACCCAAATAATATAGAAATTGTACTAAAAATTTGTCACTAAATTAAAGTAAAATAACTAAAAAAATAAAATTTTGCATAAGAAATATCGTTGAATAAGGTTTTTTTTTTATTAGGGTTGATCTTAGTAAAACAGAGGGCTGTAAAAAATTAGCATGGAGCTCTTTTAACGTAAATTTCAACATAAACAACCATTATTGGCCTTGATTTGACAAAAAGGCCGACAAAACAAAGTCGTGAAATAGATAAACACCTTACTAGTATTGAACCTCTATATTTTATATTTATTAACCTCCAAACGCATAATACCCTTCTATGGTCTATTTTATCTATAAATATGAAGGCAGTAAAATCAAAATGACAATTTGACCTGGACTGTGGATCTGGTGAGTCCAGGAAATCTAAAAATGATTTCGGATTTTTTTTTTTCTGTTCCAGTAACATTCAAAGGCAGGATTGAAGCTGTTAAAATTCCTGGCCTTATTTAAGCTGAAGTGCCGGTGTATATAAAAGATAATTTTGAAAAAAGATCTTGTCAAAGGCAACCATGGTTGCCATGGACAAAATGTTGGCAGCCATGAAGGATCACGCAGAAACTCTTTTTAAAGGGAATGGAGTTGGAGTTTTTTTTCACTAACACCAATTCCAAATCCTTGACTTCTAATAACTCTGACTCTAGAGCTCTAATTTCTGATGACTCTTAATTCCATTTGACTCCAACTCTATAGTTTATGGATAAAAAAAATTAATAAGCTCTATTTCATTGATGACCGTAGTCTTTTACACAGTTTTGTACAAATGCACACCGACCTTTAAGGAGTGGTTTGGTATTTCATCCAGAAGAAGTGGTCCAAAGCTCCAAACAATAAGTTTTGGCCCATATTTTAATCTTTTGGGTGAGACTTTTTCGACGTATATTTTTGCTATCAAACTCATGTATCTCCCCTTTCCCTGGGTTTTCAGGAATATATTTAGTTTCAGCGTCTATTACTAGGTCGCATTCACGTCCAAGATTCAAAAAATACAATTATAAAAGTTAGTGACATTTTCCCGAAGGGCACAAGATCAAATAACCTACGAGTAAATTTTGGCAGGTGGGGGGGGGGATCAATTCCTAGGCAGTAACTTTCCAATGAATAGGAGTCATGGTAATAAATTAAAGCCGTTGAAATATGTCAATAGGTATTAATGTGTTCATTAAAATGAAAGTGGCTTGGTTTCAAATATATTTTAAAAATAAGGGGAAGGGAAAGGAGAGGGGAAATATACCCAATGGACTTGGTTCAAAAGGTTCCTTTTTAATGTTTCCCTTTTTCTCCGTGGGGTAAGGCATTGTACCATCATTATCCTGGTAGCGCTCATTTGAGGAATACTTACCCATTTCAGGAGACACTTACCCCTGGGTAAGTGTCTGTAATTGGCACTTGCATTAATTGCATTTTTTTTATTTGTATAGGAGCCTTGAAGATGATCAGCTTCAAATATTCAAAGCAGTGGAGACAGCGTTAGCGACGATGGGGGTGGATGGGAGGTCGTGCCTCTTACGAACCATTTGCGAAATACAGAAGAATCCTATTGGAGAAATGACTATAATAGGTGAAGTTCTTACAGTACTGTTAACGTAAGTCTGATCCGATTTTCTTATATTCACCAGATGAAATTGGGTAGACCCTTCCTCAATAGACGCAACTCCACAATAATATTAGCATACGAATATTCTCTAAATCATCCGGTAATACCAAATTCAAATTCATTTAATTCAAAAACAAGACATAGCTCTCATGGGCAAAGCCCAAATATGATGTCTCTTAGTCATAATTAGCAAAATAAAGTCGTCTGATAAAACTTTGTCAGGATAAATAAACTAAACACTAAAAACACTAGAGATCATTGTAATATTTCACAAAGCTTAGCACAAAGCTTTTACTGTAGCGCATGGTATTACAGTGGACTGGGGTTAGTTTCAGAACCTTCTCAGCCACTTCCCTGGGGGGACGAGATCTTATAGGGACAAAAGTAGCCAGATCTCTGGCATAATTTTTCTCGGCGGGAAGAAAGGGATTCAGGTTTAAATTCCTTGATGTAAAAGGAGTAAAGTAGAGGGGAGCCGCCATAAATGATTTGCAGTGGTCTCTTCTGAACTCGTTCTATTTTATCAGTTTCATCCTGGGTAAGGGCAAAGTGCCAAACCAGACAAGCACATTCAACTAAGGGGTGGATGAAAGTGTAAAATATTAGTTTCAGCTTGTCCTTAGGAACTCTAAATTTTTTCAGTGTTTTTAACATTTGGATTGCGCGGTTAGCTTTTTTACAATTGTCTTTGTATTCTCCCGCCATGAGAGGTCAGAAGAAATGACCACACCAAGTAAAGTTATTTTATGGCTTATTAGCTCGGAAGCGATAGGAGGTTCGAAGGACGGTTGAGCATTCTGAAGAAAGCATTTGTCTTTATTCTCGACCATGTTTAGTTCAGCCGCCTCTGAGGTAACTTGGTCGATGAAACCAGCAGCATTGCTCGTCGAATCCTTAGATACGATTTCCGTTAAGGACAAGTCGTCAACGTATTTCCATCTATCCTCCAGCTTAGCAGCAATTTCATTTATCATGAGGAAGAAGCCCAGCGGCCCGATCACAGTTCCTTGTGGAATTCCACAAAAAACTGGCAGAGAAGTGGAAAATTGGTCTTTATACTTCACAGTTTGCTCTCTATTTGTTAAGAAGCTCTTGATGATTTTGATAATAAAGCTGGGTGTATTTTTTCCGCCATTTTTTCTAAAAGGATTTTGTGATCAACAAGGTCAAATGCTTTTCTGGAATCAATTGCAATTAAATTTATCCATTTTCCAGGTTCATCCAGGTGTTTTAAAATAAAATCAATTAGATTAACGAGGTAATGAACTGTCAAACACCTAGGGATGTTACCAAATTGCTTTCGATCAGTTACTTTCAAAAGATATTTTTTCAGCCATGCGGCAATAAAGCTTTCGTATATTCTGCTAAAAACTGACGTAACTGTGATCGGCCGGATACCAGAGAAATCATTAGCTGCTCCTTTCTTTGGAATGGGGGTAATAAACCCTTTCTTCCATTTCTTTGGAAAATATCCTGAAAATTATCTGAAAGGGAAATGATAATTCTTTAGCAAATGCTTTAATGAGAGCAACTGGAATGTCAAAAGGGGCAACAGAAGTTCTTTTTAACGAAGAGAGTTTACGGATTATAGTTGCCGATGAAATATCAGCAATTAAATTATCATCTGAAGGAGTAGTTAAATTTACTGGTGGATCCTCGGGTGGAAGAGGGGGGTAAGACTGCACAATTGAAGCAAAATGGGCATTTAAGTCATTCGGAGTTTTCTCTAGAGGCTCCTCCTTCATGAAGCCAACTGGTTGAGAACTTTTGCCAGTCAGACTTTATACTTTATTGAAAAACAGCGACGGCTTGGACTCCAAAAGATGGTCAACTTCATTTTCATAATAATTTGCTTGTGCCTTTTTGATTTTCCATTTTATTTGGTTTGCCAACTGTTTTGCTTGTTTCTCTGGACGTTTTTGTATTAGGTGCAATTTATGTTTTATCAGTTGCTTTATTTTTGAATTTACGTATGGTTTATCACTAGAACAGAATTTAGTTTTACTTTCGGGAAAGCACTCGAGAAATTTTGAATTTACCTTATTATGGAATTCTTCTACTTGGGAATCCAAGTCTTTACCTGAAGAGACCACGACCCAGTTTTCTCCCTTTATCCCGTCACCGAATTGCAGCAGACCATGGTCAGTGATCGGCCTTGAAGTGACTTCAGTTACTGAATATTTAATTTTTACTTTTTCCAAGGGGTTCCACTGTAACATATAATGATAACTTCCACCAAGTGGTGCTAGTTTACTTGGACTCTGGTTATATTCCGAAATATGTGTCAGGATTACATCTAGAGAAGTATTTTCAGTCTACCAGTCTAGAATAATCCCATTTCTCCTTTTAAAAGTCACTTTTCCCAAGGGTCTTCGATTTTTATAAGAAATGGCTAGTAGGTAAATAAAAAAGGGCCTCTATATTGAAGCCCTTTTCATTGCCCTTTTTGAATTGCCCTATATTTGAAGCCCTTATATAATTATAGCCCCTATATATAATTGCCCTATATTTTCAAATAAATTGCCCTATATTTGAAGCCCTTTTCATATATTGAGGCCCTTTTCAAAAAGGGCCTCTATATTGACATGTCAAGTTTCTTGCGGTTATATGATGATCAATTTCCGCGGACCTCCAAATATCAGTTCAATAGTTCGATGTTTCTTCTCTGATTGTTAGCATACAGTTAGCAAATATTATTTTTCATTAGCATATAGTGTTGTTCAATGATTTGTTCGTGCATGCAATCGACAGAAATATTTATTTTGAACTTGGTTATTACTTTCTGGATTGTTTTGTTTGCAAAGTGACCTAGATTTTTTTTTTACCTCCCACCTTAGATTTTGAAAAACCATTTGGTGTTTCTTTTCAGTTAAAAATGCCTTTTATAGTTTTTGGACCCTGGTTCTTGGATACCAGGGTTGGGTCTATTTACCAAAAGTTTTGGCACCAGATTGCTCATTTTGTTACCCGAGAGACTTAAAGTATTTAAAGCCGAGGATACCGATTGCTAATTTCGGTGCTCAGGCAAGTCAATCCGGGAAATAATTTTTAATTCTGGTTTTAATGTATAGGCATTTTATGTTTAATGTTTATTTTTATATTTTTTTTTATTTTATATTTATGTTTAATGTTTGTTTAATGTAATGTTAATTTTATGTAATGTTTAGTTTTATTTCATATTTTATATTTGCTTAGCCGAGGACTGCCCTTGGATATAAAGCCGAAATATTCATTTAAGGGTTAAAAATTTCACTGTCTTAGAGTAATTCCCCATTGTTTTACCTGTATTTGTTTGTATGATGGAAAAACAATGTGGTCTTCGACGTTATTTAATTTATTTAAACAATTCCCTAGATTACAAAGCATGGTAGTACATCCATATAGAAAGTTACAGGTGAAATCATTATTTTCTAAAGCCATTATGCTAGAAAATAAACGTCATTTATATAAATGCAAGAAAACTGGGACCAAATCTTAGTCGAATGACCACCTCTGCCCAAGGCCGTACCCAGGATTTTTTCGAAGGGATTTTACTCCAAAAACATTTTCGGAGGGGGGGGGGGGGGGTTACACAAAAAAATAAAAAACGCAAACAAAATTTGTTTACATCCATTTTTGTTATGTTATTACGAGTCAGACAAACATTTCGTGGGGTTTTCAAACCCTCTAACCCCCCCCCTCTCTAGGTACGGCCTTGCCTCTGCCCCTTTACACCTTTTTCAGACCATATGTATAATCAAAAGAAAATAGACGTGCGAGTATTTTCGAGAAAACAAGTATCTACAAATATCTTGAAAATCAAAGTAGATAATGAAACACGGATTAGATTTGTCAACCAGCTGTATGTCTTTTAAGACATTGAATTAAATTTCATTTCAACATACTGTCATCATCACTACTAATTGACATTTTCAATTAGTAGAGTTGAGCTAATTTTAACGAACAATTTTAACGAACAATTTTAACGAACAATTTTAACGAACAATTTTAACAATGAGACAATTTTAACGAACAGAATTATCGCGTAGGAAAAATCGATTACATTGTACTCTCAGCGTCATCTAATATAGCCGTAACAAGAGATGCTGAAGTTCGGAGGGAAATAAATCTTTCCTATACAAATTAATTTAATGTGCAACGTCGTTGTCATACTTAAAGGGCCGGACACAAGTAGATTTTTTCTGGCACAGATTCCAGCAGCTTAGTGGGCAAGCGATAGCGGTGCAAAAAAGGCCTTTTGTGCAAGATTTTTAAAACCAAACATCATGGATACCAACAGTCAAGGCCGTACCCAGGATTTATTTTTTTGGAGAGGGTTTTGCTCAAAGATTTTTTTTTTCGGGGTAGGGTCACACAAAAAAATCAAAAAATGCATACAAAATTTGTTTATATTCATTTTTGTTACGTTTATACGAGTCAGGCAAACATTTCGAGGGGGGTGGGGGTTGAAACCCCCTAACCCCCCCGCTGGGTACGGCCTTACCAACAGTCAACTATGTTGGAAACTGTAGTTTGACTCCGTTTTGATTAAAGCAGAAATCTGCTCTTATCCTCTTTCATTCTGAGTAGTATTTTTTGGATTAAGTTTATAATATGAGTACCATGGGCTAACAGCCCTTTTCTGATGACAGAACTGTAAGAATTTTAACTCGATCCCTCAAGCTGTCCGGGAACCAAATAGTTCCTGGTAACGAACTTTAAGGAAGGAGCGACCTGTGCCAATAGTAACAAAAACCTAAACATCCATGGGGAAATACAATCTCAAAGCCGAATCAGTTTTTTTTAACGTTTTTTTTTAGCTGTGAGTATAAGTTGAGCGACATCTTTTTGCGCTTTTCTTCTTTTTCCTGAATTCTGAATGAACCACAAATAATGAAGAAAAAATAAGTATTCGAAAATTCTCCAAACATTTGCAAAATCCTAAAAGTAACCATATCGTACTTTAAAAACTTTTTACATTTTTCATAGTTTTTATTAAAATTTTTATTGAAATAATTATCATTTTTTACCCGTAAACGCAATATTCAAACTCGCAGTTGTGTTGTAAATTAAACCTCCAAACTAATACTAATAAATTTAATCCTGCAATTAAAAATTAATAAATAAAATACCATTTAATTAAACATCTAGTCAGGCAGTTACATAGGAATTTCTTTTCGAGGGACCTAAAAATAAAATATCCGATTTTATTTAATAAGTTGGACAAAAGTGAAACTAAAGGGTTTTGGAAGGGGGTCCAGCCTTTTCCTCATCAAGGGGCGTAATTTGATATGGGGCGGAGGGGGGGAGGCAACTGCCCCTCCTTGACTTCGGTTCGCCCCCCTCCGACCATAGTCCCCCCTCCTAGCTAAAATTTAGTTTATTTAAAAATCTTGACAAAACTAAGATAAGCCTGCGTAATTCAAGCATCCACAAAAACGGGTCAATTTTCTTTCGTATATTTGTAACTTTACGGTATTATACGGCTCATTATTTTCACTTGATTTGAGGAAATTGGCTCAAACTTTGCCCCTCCAACCTCCAAGGATTTTGACGAAATGATACCCGTGTTCCTCAGTGTGTGAATGAGCCACTGCTCGGAAAATTTTCTTTTGACCCATTGCTGAAGTCAGCTCTAGCTGACTTGCAGCTTCTATCGCGGTATTTACTTTTAAAGCTCCATTTTTCTTTGGCATATCAAAGACATAGCGTGAAGTTGAAAACCCATTCTCTTATAATTTTGGCAAAAAGAGTTCTCACAATTTCATTGGCTGAATTCTTTTCCGATTTACCAGTATAACGTAAAGTTAGAATATAGGTTTACAATAGAATAAATAACCATTTATTCTTGTGCTTTTTTTCAAGTGTAGTTGATAGAACTTAAGTAGTATAATTATGATAAATACTTGTAGTTCAGGAACTTTTTCCCTGCAAAAACTTGGAGTTCCCATTTACAAAAATCTTCCAATCTTAGCAAATGGCAAGGCCATACACAGGATTTTTTTCGGAGGGGGTTTTACTAAAAAAAAGCATTCCGGGGGGGGGGGGGTACAGAAAAAAACAACAAAAAAAACAAATAAAAGTTTGTTTATATCTATTTTTGTTACGTTTCCACGAGCCAGACAGAAATTTCGGAGGGGGGGGGTCAAACCGGGTACTCCCCCCCCCTGAATACGGCCCTGGAAAATGGTTTCATGCGTGGAATGAATTAAGCTAGCTTTATCTTAATTTTACGATTATTGACTATATATTGACTGTATATGACTATATTGACGACTATTGACTATATTGACTACATGACTATATTGACGACTATTGACTATATTGATATCTTAATGACTTGTGTGGTCATGTGCCTCGCATAGATGCCATCTATGTGAAAGACATGATATCTATGTGTACATGTGCCATCTCTGTGCCTCACATATACGAAGAAAGACTGGTCTGAAGCATGAAATAAGAGTATTTTACGCCATTTTTTGGTTTAAAAAAGAACATGTACTATAAAGCTTATTTGGGGCATATGCACTCATCCCAGGGCCGTATCCAAGAGGGCTTCTACCCAACCCATGAAATATTTCTTCGGCTCGGCAGATTAGTCGTAAAACGCGAATAAAAGGAAGCCTTAAAATAGACGTGCCTCTCAATTACTCGGACTATTTGTCTTGGCTTTTTCTACAATTAGCCATGTCTTGATGCCTACTGCGAAATACTTGATTTTCAATTCAAAATTATTGTGCTATTCAATTGCCTTAAATATTGTTTCTTGTTAAATCACATTATGACAGCATTTCTACCGTGGTCACATTTTTTTTCATTTTTTTTTTACTGTTACCTGTGATAAATTTACAGAAATAAACCCATTTTCAAAATGCTATATTATTTGCATTTAAGAGGTGCATGTTTTGCTTACATAAAACATATTCTGATTACACAATACACAATACAATTTGAATAAAATCTTATAGAACACACAATAGAAGAGGCGCAATTTAGTCAAAATCTGGGGGGGGGGGCAACGCTGGAGCCAGATTTTCCAAATCAAGTGAAAACTTCAAAATGGCCATATAGTGGCATAAAGCTAAAGATAAACTAAAGAAGACTGACCTGTTTCTGTGGATGCTTGGATCATGCAGGCTTATCTTAGTTTTGACAAGGTTTTTGAAGTAATTAAATTTCAACTGGGGGGGAGGGGGCACATGGTTCTGGGTAGGTCAATCTGAGGTCTGGCAGGGATAGTTGCTCTTCTGCCCCATAGAAAAATTAACCCCTGTTCAATAGAGGAGGATAAATGAGACTCTATTTCATCTTTTCTTATACAAAACGATTTACGCGATTGATAGCATTAAGTGTTATTACAATTTCTTCTATCCGTCACCAAACATTGGTTTATCTCGGAAAACACGATATTGAGAACTGATAATCAGGAATAGCCAATCTAGATAAATATGATATATGTATCGTTAATTTTATATTTTGTTGAGGAGGGGAATCTACAATAACTAAAGAAATGTGCAAATTATTTTTAAATATTCTGAGATTATGAAAAACTCGTAAAACAGCAAGCTTTACAGGTGAGATAAGGCACCGACCTAAAAACGCATGATCCCAACCTAAACTTGTTATTGGGCTGCTAAGAGATGGCACAAGGTGAAGTGACTTAACCAAAGTTTACCTATTTTACTGCTGTACTGTTATTTTTATATTAACTAATAATGAATAAATAGATATATATATTTAACAGCTATTTTTTCATCAGTTAGTCTTTTCAATTAATTTATAGCTATAATATTTTGTGATTATAAATATACCTGGATTAATTAGTAGATTGATGTATTTTAATTACTTTATTTAGGTTAATATGAAAATGGTAAATCAATTTCATATATTTGTGCTTTTGAGCGATGAATTAGATTTCCATCAATTATTTTGTTGAGCAACTTCTTTGGAGCTAGAATCCTCCTTAGAATATTAATTCCGTTTTACCCCATCAGGTGTTAGGAATGTACTACGGATAAAGCAATCCAAGTAATACGAACTTTATCTTACAGGCCTAAAAGGGGTATAAACGACTTCCTTCATGACTATTTAGAAGCAGAGCGATTAGGACAAACTGAAGAAGCCTCACAAGAGACTTGTGGCAGCTACTATCCCAAATGCCCAATGTCTTTATTTAATTTGTTTAAGTCCTGGAGTACACCTGAAGACAAGCCTGCAGATCCTGTCTATAATAACGGGGTGGAATTACAATATATGGATGGACAACCTCTCGACGGTGAAACAGGGAGAAGTGACAAAGTGCCTATTGAAAATCATTACTTGATGCATGTGAATTAGCGATTTCATTGAGGTTGCTAAAAATGAGGTTGCTGAATTAAGCTCAAGGCTCACTTGATTTCTCGCCAAAGAGAAGTTCTGCGATATTAGAAACAAATTTGGAGATTAACCTCCCGGATGAAATGTAAATCTATTTTGTTAATACGAATAAATTTTATACTGTTATATATTAAAAGTTAAATACCAAAGATGAGGTTGCCGATTTAAGCTGGAGACTCATACGATCTCTCACAAAGAGAAGGCTCGCGATATCAAAAACAAATTTGGAGCTGAAAGTCCCGGATGAAATGAAAATCTACTTTAATAATAAAAATAGATTTTGTACTGTTGCATATTCAAAGTATAGTATCGGAGATGAGTTTGGCTGAATAGGCTTGAGGCTCAAACGATATCTCGATTGAGCTTCAAGTTGGTTTACGATATTAGAATCAAATTTGGAACTCAAACTCCCGGATGGAATGTAAATCTACTTTTTTTTAATAAGAATAATTTTTGTAGTGTAATATATTAAAATTAGAAAATCAGAAATGAGGCTACCTAAATAAGCTTGAGGCTCACACGATCTCTCACTAAGGAGGAGATTTGCCATATTAAAATCAAACTTGAAGCTGAAACACCTGGATGAAATGTAAGGCTTTTTTGTTAATAAGAATAAATTTTAGACCATTTATATTAAAAGTTGGATATCGAAGAAGAGGTTTCCAGGAGGTTTTCGACTTTGGTAACACATTTCAGGCTCGAACTCTCGGACGAAATGTAAATTTGTTATGTTAATAAGAATTAATTTTTATATTGTTGTGTGTCAAAATTTGAATATCAAAGATAAGGGTTGCCAAATAAACTTAAGTCTCGCAAGGATTTTCACTAAAAAAGAGGTTTGTGATACAAAAAATAAATTTTGAGTTCAAACTCCCATATGAAATATAAATATGTTTTGATAAAAATAATAAATTTTTTGCCGTTATCAAAAATGAAGTAGCCAAAACAAATTTGAGGTTCCCACGAACTCTCATTAAAGAGGAGGGTTGCGTTAATAGAAAAAAAATTTGAAGCTGAAACTCCCGGAAAACATGTAAATGTGTTCAGTTACTGAAAATAAGTTTCGTGCTGTTCTATACCCGAAAACTGAATATCAAACTTGAAGCAACATGATCAATCAGAGATAGTTTTTACAGGTTGTAGGAAATTTCAACAAGAAATCAACCGAGTCCGTTGATTTTGAATCAAAATGAAGTATTTGCAGGCATCAAACCATGGCTAAGGCCAAGATTGCCATACCATGGCATGGCTAAGGGCAATTATAGAAAAAGCCAAGACAGATTGTCCGATTGAGTGAGAGGTCAATCTGGCATAAGCCCTTTTTATGATTGTATAAAAATGATATCGTTTCATTTGTTGATGGATAAGTCTATCTATCATCCGTTCATATGTCATTCCTAGGGCAGAACTAAGGTAGATAGTCATAGAACTAAGGGATGGAAAATTGGATTGATTTTGGGTTAGAAATATTGATTAGTTTATTATGAAGGACTATTCTTAATTAACACATTTTAAATTATTATGTAACGTAAAAGTCAGTATTACACAATGGTTTTGCAAGACCATAACGTGCCATCTTCACGAGCTGAATATATTTTTGACTTTCTTGAAGCATTGGTAAAACTTGTAAAACGGATTTTTTACGTAAGGAGAGGGACGACAAACCTATGATAGATACTAATTGTAGCTCAACTATAACAATTTTAGTTAGGAAACAAGGTGAGTGATTGTTAGTGGTTTTGAAGATATTATTACGACCATTTCAGATTATAGAGTGTCACTTGACGTATTTTTGAATATAAAAGTGAGTTGCAGCAAACTTTTAGATCTGCTCCTCGTCATTGAAGAGGACGTCCTCGTCTTTTGAAGAGATAACTTAAATGGCTCTGTAAGAACCCTTGAATTGGTAAATGTTTTGCTTAAATACTGTAGTTATTCCTAGTTTCACTATTCTCGTGGCTCTATAGAAACCCAACAGCACAACAGCATTCCGAGATTATTTTTTTTAGCAAACGAGTAGCGTTGACTTAGTCTCACGTAAGAGCAATCAGTCTCACGTTTATTATTTTCCCCTCAGCTACTTTTGTACAGAAGGGGTGATCCTAGGAATTTTTGAGGGAGCTAATTTGACCGAAAACATTAATTTATAACTTACTATTTATGGATCCAAAGGGATTGGACGACAGCCAGGCCACCTCCTGAGCCCTTTGTTGCCCCCAAACATTCCCAAAATCCGCCATGACATCGGATCAAAAATTTTTGAGTGTTAATTTGCTAAAACAGTCGAAGAACCAAGGCTTGGAGTGGCACAGCCCCAGCCACCAGGTTTCAGGGGCTTACATTATGCAGATTGTCACAGCAGACAAAGATAGATATATTTGATTTTAACTCTGTAATATGTTTTGACCTACCAGGAATTACTCTCTGGGTCAAAGGAATATCAAGCTTGTCGGGTGGAGTGGATGGTGTTGGGAGGCTAGAAAATTGTATTCTTTGGACCAATGGAAACACGAAGCACGAACAAATATTGAAAAAATTTGGTTGCACAAGAAGGGGATTGAAAAAAAAAGGAAAGAAAATTTTCTGAACGACTTGGCAATTACCTCTATATAAGAAATAAGTTCAGGGAGACGACCAGCTTGAAGCATATTTCTATAATTTTTTGGGGCCGAATGGACCCTAATGCACAAAAAACTAGTTGTTTTTTCTAGAACGGCTTGAAACTTACCTCCGTCTGTCCCTGGGCCAAGGGTACCCTAAAGTAGAAAAAAATTAGGCTGAAGGCAATCACACGCCAAAACGTCGAAAATAGGCTAAAAAATTTGTTTTCATTGGCCAAACTATTCCTGATAAGCTTAAACCAAAAGGAGCTACCAGACTTAATCGCATTCCCCCGCTTTTGATCAGCTCAAGATAGGAGACTACCCTATTTGTGGCTCCCAAACATTGGGCACAAAACGCCTGTCTCTGACCGACTTGAAAATTCCATCCATTAGACCCTGAGATAAATGGAGCTCAATGGGGAAAATATAAAACTCAATTTGACACTATAGTTTTGTGATGCCCCAAAAGTGAGAGCAAAACATTTTACCCTCTGATTATCCAGATACATGCACTGCATGCAGATTGGCCTAGGTATACCTCACCGAAGGCAAACAATTTTTGAAAAAATAACTCGGTTGAGGCTAAAAAAAATCATGGTTTTTCAATATTCAATAGAATAATGAACATGTAGGCAGGAAAAAGGGAACCTCAATTAATGTAACAAATAAAAAAAATTGATTACATAAATTCGACACGAAAGAATGCAAAAAAAGAGAATTTTCTTCTTCAATTTGACATAAATTTACAGGTTATATGGGTCAGGTTATAGAAGTCAAACAAATATCAATGAAGGCTAAAGTATTGGAAAACTAATTCTATTTTTATAGTACTTTTTGATAAAAACTAACTTTTTTTATAAAAACTAATTTTTGAAAACTAATTCTGGTCAGGTCGAATCATGATGCCCAAAATAGGTCCAGCATCATACTTTCTAGGATCAGCTCGCAACTGATGGATCATGCTGAATGGGTAAAACCAACTCCATCAGAGACAAGATATTTTGAAAAAAAAAACTAAATCGTTGTATAATATGTAGCTTTGTGAAGCCCCCAAATGGTCCAAAGAGTTATTTTCTCTGACAAACTTGAAATTAACACGGTATACAGACTTGGTCAGAGCCTACTCAACGAGAACAAATTCTCCAAATTTAAAACTGAGCTTCCAAACAGGTTGAATTCATATACGCGAGTCCAAGGGCCAAGGGGACCCTAATGTAGCAACTAGTTCTTAGGTTGGGGGCACGGGCACCCAGACAAAGAGGCTCCAAAATGGTCAAGAAAAAATTTGTTTTTCGATGAGCTTGACATTTTTTAGGATGTTTAACAGGAAAAATGGTCTCAAAAATTTATTTAGGAGACGGGAGTGTCAGGGAGCCAAAAACAGGCCTAAAACTATCCAAGGTTTATATTTATGGTTGTCTGCCAAACGGAGTCAAGATGGCGTTAGCCATATAGAAGACCGGAAATATATAGATTTTACGGTCAAGTTCGGCCAAAGAGTTGGAGGAGACAGCAGCCAAAATTGAGACCCGCAAATAGTACCAGATCTTCAAAGAGCTTTGCACAAAAAGCAGCAGCCCCGAAGAAAACAAAAGACGTGAAAACAAAATCGTGAAAACAAAAGACGAAACCAACACATCAAACCGTCAAAACAAATTGGATCGGTGGAAAGACCATTTCAAGCACCTGTTAAACAGAACAGGACAGACTAAACCCTAAACCCAAATCCCTCCTCTAAAGCCACCAGCAGAGTAGTACCCATGTGATACATCACTCCGGTCAATAGAAAAAGTAAAAAATGCCATAAAATCCTTAAAAAAACAAAAATCCCCAGGCGAGTACTCCCTGCCTGTAGAAATTTATAGAGCAAGTCCAGCACTCGTGGAAGCCCTGACAGACCTACTTTGTAAAACTTGTAAGGTGGATTATGTATCCCAGGACTGGTACAACGCCATTGTAATTCCTATGTTCAAAAGGGAGATAAAAGCAATTGCAAGAGCTACAGAGAAATTTCACTTATTGACATAGCCAGGAAAAGTTTTGCAACACTTGTCAAAAACCGTTTCTGAAATGAGCAAGAGCAACAGACAAGAAAGAACCAGGCTGGGTTCTCCCGAGCGATGGTGTGCGTTTATCATATTTTCACTTAGTGTCTCCTCCTCTAACATGCATTCACTCCCGGACTAGACACCCTTGAAATCTTTCTCGGCTTCACTGCCACGTTTGAATCGATATTCCAGCCTTTCTTCTGGCAGATAATGCTTGAAGATGGTGTCCCTACTAAATTGGTCAACCTGCTCAAAGCTTATTATGAAGATACGAAGAGTGATATTCAAGCATATGGCGAAATGACAGAGCCCTTTGGAATAGAGAATGGTGTTCGCCAAGGTTCTCCAGCGTCCTCAATTCTTTTCATTTTTTAGTAGATTGGATTATTGAGACAGCTTTAAACAAAGAAGATGGCGTGGCATTTTTAGCCGAAGAAGACATGCTGAACTTGAATATGCTAATGATAGTAATCTCCTATCCGACTCAGCAATGAAAGCAGAAAAATAATACAAAGAGTGGCGGCACATGCAGATATGGCAGGTCACGCAATCAGCATTCCAAGAACTAAATATTTATCGACTGAGAATAATACCAACTCTTATATGCATCTTAATAGAGATCCTATTGACAGAGTAGAGGAGTTCAAATATTTGTGAGAACTTATAGATTCTAAGGGTGGAGCATAGAATGAGGTCCAAGCTAGGATCAGCAAAGTCTTTTGGGCTTTTTGGCAACTGTGCAAACCCCTGTGGTCGAAACAAGAGATTGAGCACATGAAAAAAAAAAAAAAATCAAAATATACTCGGCATGCGCCACTAAAGGCAGTGGAAGAATGACAACTAGACGTAGATAATTTCTTAAGGCAGCGGTCGTCAACCTGTGGTCCATGGACCACTGGTGGTCCATGAGAATGTTTAGGTGGTCCAGAAAGAAAAGAGATTATTATTAAACAATGTAAATTTTTTGTATTTCCTGAACATAAAAAAAGAAGCAAATTTAATGAAACTTATCGTAGACTAAAAAATTTAAAAGTTACTTTTAATATTATAAGTCTTTATTGCAATTGTATATTCTTGAATTAACATTCATCTTTGTAAGGATGCATTTACGATTTCTAATGCTGTACATTTTTGAATCAGCAATACATCTATGACTAGATGCATTTCCTTTTGCCTTCCTATTTTTGCGAATAAATTTCTGCGAAAAAGTTTCATTCTTTTTCAATTTTCAATCCAATCTCCAGTATTCGTTTAGTTACTGATATTTATACGTTCGTGATTACCTGTGGCCCGGCATAAGCTCCTTGAGCCCTTGAAAGTAAACTAATACCCATGTGAGCAAGCGTTCTCAAAGTTGAAACATGTGAAGTGCACAGATAAAAATTATTTAATTAAATTATTTAATAAAAAAAATTATTTAATTGATTTTCCTGAAACTATTGAGTAAGAAAAGGCAAGGACCGATAATGAGTGAAAAAAGGCAAGTGAACATTTTGCACTTCTTTGGAAAAAGTAAAGTTAAAGTGACAAAAATAGCAATAATAGTCAGCTGGTCAGTGAATTTGACTTACCGAATTTGACTTACCAGAGCATCCAAGGTCCTCGTCAGACAACATTACAAAGAACATTCAAAAAGGAGGCGAAAAGAAAAACGTCAAATATCAAGAAAATATGATTCGGATTACGCGAAATTTGGATTTATTCAAGAACTTGGTTGTGACCTGAACCCAAGTCCTCCCTGTGTTATTTGTCACGAAACCGTTAAATTATGCCCTGAAACCGTCAGTACTTAAAACATGAAGGTATGAAAAAACAAATTGGGGCTTTAAAAAATAAGGTTGCTGAAATAAAGTCTCTATTAATGGCTTCCTACTTGATAGCACTCCGAATTGCACAAAATAAAAAGCCATATACGACAGGAGAAGACTTAATCAAACCTTGCATATTACAAGCAAGTTTTACTTACCAAGGGCACGAAGAACGTAGAAAAGCAGGACAATGGACATGGCATAGTAGTGGACAATCTATAGAATTAAATTCAAGTATTTTCCAGGCATCAAGACATGGCTAACTGTAGAAAAAGCCAAAATAGTCCGAGTGATTAAGGGTCAAATCTGGGATAAGCCCTTTTTAGGATTGTATAAAAACAATTCAGTGGGAAAAAGGATTCAGTTTGCTGTCAGCATTCACAGCTGACAGCAAACACAGCTAAAAATGGTACATTTATTGGTCCATGAACGTCTAAACGTTAGTGACTGCTGTCTTAAAGCACATTGGCCTGCCTTAATATAAAGAGAACATAATCAAAATTGAACATATGCAATCTTCAGCGATGATAACTGACAGTCTAAGATTGTGGGAATTGTTATCTCAATTAGTAACTTTTATTCAAAAAGTACCGAATTCTTTAATTTCTATGTTGGCGTTGACTGCTGCAATTGAAGCTGCAAAGCCAAATATAAACTAGGAAAGAAAGGACAAAACCAAAAACATGCAACACTGCTAATGCAACACAATTCTCCGTAATATAAAAAATTTGAGTTTAAATAACACATTACGGTTATTTGACTGAATGGTGGTTTGGACTCGACCGATGGATTATACTGTGGTTAAATAATGAGTGGTCAAGTTCTGCAAGATTGGAATATGCGGTCACCTTTTGTATTAAGGAATAGTTTTAGCTTCAATTAAGCTTATGTTTTTTAATTTTCCGGGTATTTTACCTCTGTATAAGGTATTTGACTAATTGGTAATGCGGTATTTTCACTCCAGGGACATGCACAGAGGGGAAGACTTGGGAATCACCCCCCCCCCCCCTCATATGAAATCCTATTTCAAAAACTATTTTGAATTTCTGGGTACTTCTCATTCAAATTATTAAGTGATTTTGTCTTATTATTACCCCCCTCCCGAAGAAAAAGTTTTATAATTACCCCATCTAAAAAACATTATGCGTATGTGCGTACTCTACAACAATGGTCGTAATGACAGCATTTGAGACCCAGGCTAACACCTTGACTTTATTTCTGTCAAAATAAAATTTTTCAGACAATTATTTTTTCGGGAAATTTAAATTTAGTTTCCTATGAGCTCATGTGTTTAATATTCGAGGTATTTCACCTCTATAGAAAATACTTAATGAATTAGTAACAAGGTACTGTACCCCGTTGATGTAATTGGCACTAGTTGGGAATGAGGTCATCACCTTGACATTATTTCTGTCAAAATAGGATTTTTATACAATTCTAATTTTGTTTTAAGAAATATTTAGATTTAGTTTCAGGTGAGCTATTTCTTATTCGTGGCATTTTACCTCTATTTAAAACGCTTGACTGATTGGTAATGAGGCAGTCCTCTCGTTGATACTAATGGCATCATTTGAGACCAAAGCTACCTGTTTGACGTAATTCCTGTTAAAGTGATATATTTTGACGATTCTAGTTTTGGTTTAAGAAACATTTATATCAATATTATTTCCTTTTCGGACAGATCAGGTTTCGGCAAGTTAGAAATTTAATATATTTTAAATACAAGCAATTAATTTTCATTCAAGATAAAAATTTATATCCCAAAGGAATTTAAATTAGTTTACAGATTGGTAAAATTGCATGTAGGGTACAATATTTGAATCACCTCTATAACATGTACTGTTAATGCTTGGTGAAATCCATGGCTATGCAAACGAAATATGATATAAAATGAAGTTCATTTCATAGTATGAAACGAGCTTCCAACACAAAATACTGAAAAATTTTGAAATACTGAAAGTATAATACAAAATACAAAATACTGAAAGTATTTACTAAGAATATTTTACACGGGGGTATATTATATTGTACGAAATATAATGTATAGGGTGTAAGAATATTATACAAATCGCTCGTTATTCAAATAAGGTGTTGGCTTGTCAAATTTGCTTATTAAGTCGAATCATGGTTTTTTAAATATGGCAACCTACATGAAAGTAAAATTGTTTGAATGCGGAAAAAATTACTTTTTTAATAAAGAGCTGCCTAATACTCATTCTTTCCAACGATAGAAACAAAGATACCTTTTTTAACGTCGGCTAAGGAAGTATCCAACGATAGAAACAAAGATACCTTTTTTAACGTCGGCTAAGGAAGTAACCAACGATAGAAACAAATATACCTTTTTTATGGTCGGCTAAGGAAGTATCCAACGATAGAAACAAAGATACCTTTTTTAACGTCGGCTAAGGAAGTATCCAACGATAGAAACAAAGATACCTTTTTTAACGTCGGCTAAGGAAGTAACCAACGATAGAAACAAAGATACCTTTTTTATGGTCGGCTAAGGAAGTATCCAACGATAGAAACAAAGATACCTGTTTTAACGTCGGCTAAGGAAGTATCCAACGATAGAAACAAAGATACATTTTTTAACGTCGGCTAAGGAAGTATCCAACGATAGAAACAAAGATACCTTTTTTATGGTCGGCTAAGGAAGTATCCAACGATAGAAACAGAGATACCTTTTTTAACGTCGGCTAAGGAAGTATCCAACGATAGAAACAAAGATACCTTTTTTAACGTCGTTTAAGGAAGTATCCAACGATAGAAACAAAGATACCTTTTTTATGGTCGGCTAAGGAAGTATCCAACGATAGAAACAAAGATACCTTTTTTAACGTCGGCTAAGGAAGTATCCAACGATAGAAACAAAGATACCTTTTTTATGGTCGGCTAAGGAAGTATCCAACGATAGAAACAAAGATACCTTTTTTATGGTCGGCTAAGGAAGTATCCAACGATAGAAACAAAGATACCTGTTTTAACGTCGGCTAAGGAAGTATCCAACGATAGAAGATACCTTTTTTAACGTCGGCTAAGGAAGTATCCAACGATAGAAACAAAGATACCTTTTTTATGGTCAGCTAAGGAAGTAAACCCCCTCGGGTGCACCCACGTTCATCTTCTATACCCCAGTTCGGATGTACACTCCAGTTGAACCCAGCTTAGCTCTAGTTTTGGAGAAGTGTTTTACAACAGACCCTCTGTAGAAATAACATTGCAGAATATATATTTCAACCATCGAAAAAAATTTGCGGTTTTTTCCCTCTTCACCCCAGGGACTATCAAATATCTGTTTGGGTAGAACAGTACGTTGTTAAAAGTTATGAACTTGGTATTTTAACCCAAAACATATGATTTTATGCGCATTACTTTTGCAGACTCGGTGTAATCAACATTAACCTGCAATTAACGCAAAGATGATTTCTTTAGCTTGTAAAACATGCTAATATTACAAAAAACATTTTGAATTGCATTGAATTGCACGTCAAACAAAGAGGCACAGATTGGGAGGGGGTGCAACCAGTCCTCCCCAAAAATTTGAAAATAAATTTTTGGAGGCATTTTCATTCATAGAATATCCCTAAATAACAAGAAATCCTTTTTTTTACATCTTCGTTAAAAAAAAAGTATTGACAGAACTGCAAGCCATTTGCTTCAAGAATTTATGTATCTATTTCTAAAGAATCTAAACAAAAATCTTCTATTCACCTTTTTCAAATTTTTCAAGAGCAATACGTATTTCAAAATTTTACTTTCTCAATCTTTTTTATATCGTAATTCACTAATCACTAATCGTTATACTATTTCGGCTGAATTTTTGACTCCAAAAGTGAAAAGTGAGTTCATGATGGATTGTAGAAATTTGGGGAAATTTCGAAGGGTGTTAACTTTGGAAATACGTCTCAACCGTTAAAAGAAAAGATAATACTTGTCAACCGCAAAGAACTAAAATAGTAGAATATTCTTAAGTTTGATTTTTGATTCTAAACCGATTAGTAGGTAAATTCTTAAAAACGGCAGTAAATGCCTCTACTTATGCCAATATTTATAAAAAATATAGATAGATTAATTTTTTAAAAGCCTAAGTTTCATAAGGACTCTTAACAGACTAAAGATACTGTATGTAATTATTAGGTTTCATAAGCATAAAAAAAACATTTGAAGCTCTAATACAATTGAAAATTGTTCTTACCCATGCGTGTTAGTAGAGAAGGGGTTCG